>NW_006294400.1:4266604-4291539 GCF_000327345.1 Myotis davidii | reverse complement strand
TCTTCCATGCAAATGGAATGCATCTCCCAAGCTCTGAAAACCATGCATACATTATTTTGATCAAGCATTATACTAAGGGCTGGAGATACAAAGGTCGTTGCTTAACACAAAATCTTTACCCCTGAAGAGTTAACTACCCAGCAGGAGAAGGATGAAGGATGACCAAGGCTTATGAGTGTATAATTGAAGTATGCACAGCATCTGGGTGCACCCTGAGGAGGGGATGCCTACCTCTGCCTAGAGAAGGCTGCTTGGAGTGCCCTGTTGAGTCTGGAAGAATAGGTAAATGTGTAAAGGCAGAAAGGTCTAGTGGTTCCTATGTACCAGGAGAGCAGTCAGGAAGGAAGGGATCCTAAGGTAGTGGTCGGCAAACTGCGGCTCATGAGCCACATGCGGCTCTTTGGCCCCCGAGTGTGGCTCTTCCACAAGATACCGCATGGGCCACGAAGTTTCAATCGCACTGTACATGTGCGCCCGCACGTGGTATTTTGTGGAAGAGCCACACTTAAGGGGCCAAAGAGCCGCATGTGGCTCGGAAGCTGCAGTTTGTCTTAAGGAGCTAGGATTAGTGGAGGCTGTATATGCACAGACGCCATCACTAGGAGCTACATCCCTCATGAGAAAAAATGGAAAGCAAGATAGAGTGGCTTATGAGCAGACTTGAGCTAGAGCACTGGGCACACCAAGAATGGTGATTGGACCTCAAGGCACAGATTAACTAAAGGAAAAGTACCTGAAAAAGGCAAGGAGACCAAGCAGCAAATGAGGACAATGTTAATAATGTAAAGCAGACCCAAATAGTGCTCATGTTCTCTTGGCAGACCTCTCCACTCTCCATTGTACATGTCACCAACCAGTCATCCAGAGTTAACAGTAGACTCTTCCATTCACATCTCACCCCAGCAACATTCCCGAACCAAGCACAGGGAAAGTCACTCTGTGTGCCCTTTAAATGTGTGCAACAGCTGGATGAGTTAAAGTGAGACTTCCACCCCAGCCCATGTTAAATATCCATGAAATGGTATCTCAGAATTCCTATAGTACTCTTTATCACCACAGTCACTATTCCCTGGCATTAGAATATCCATAGTAAGAAGACACTATGCCATGGGATCATTCTATGGATTTTATGTAGCATATTGTAGTGATCGATCATCTATCTCCCCAGTGAGTCCTGGGAACTTCTCAAGGGCGGGGGCTAGCTAATAGTACTAACAAATGAATGAATTAAACCACCAAATTTTTTCCCATAGTTCCAAGCTAATATAACAAACAGAAAACACATTACCTATTGCTATTTTTCATTCTAAATGACAACAGCGTGAAGGCTATTCAATGAGTTTCTTACAAGCACAAAGTCTGTAACCCTCCATACAGACACACAAAATCAAATGCTAGAATCAGAGGAGAGCAATTTTTTTTCATTTTAATTTTTAAATAAATAGTTTTCCACTCCCAGGAATTTGCTGAATAAATGTGGTAGTGCCAGTTCAGAGTCAACTCCCCCCTCCACACACACACACACACACACACACACACACACACAGCTTTGAAAGGAAGAAACATCATAACTCAAAATATTGGGGGGGAAAGGAACGTTTCTGCAAAACTTCAGAACTTGTTTTAAACCCTCATATCCTCAAATGACCACATAATATGCAGTGTCCTGGCCAAGGCCAAAATCCAACATTAGATAAAAATGAGAGTGAAAATTTTCTTTAAAAAGAAAAAGACCAACATTACTAAGTCAAAAAGTAAATAATCATTTACATCAGAATCTAATACTCTGGGCAGACGACCCTTGGGCCTGGGCTACTGAGGCATGCTTGAGAACAGCTGTTCACATGTAATCTCACAAAGTAGCTGGGTTGTACTTTCTTCCTAAGGTCTTTCCACATTTTCCCTCTAATAACCTGATTACAGATGCTATCCTTGGTGAAGAAGAGTTAATTTTGCTGATTAAAAATAATAATAGTATTTGTGTAGAGAAACACAAAAGTAGCAGGACCAACAGTTATTGAGCAAAGGGACTTGAAAAGTCAGCCCACAGCCCCCTCACCCCCCAACCCCACGTGGTGAGAGGGTGTGTGGGCTTGAGGGGTGAGGCGAGGGGGGTTGTCTTTCGTGGTGAGAGGAAGAAGGAAGTGCAGAGACAAATACACCAGAGAACTACTCTTTCTGGAATTCATAGAGGGTCTGGCCTTTTATCCCCAAGACTGGGGACCCGGGTTTTGTCAGGGGCGCCTCCCCGCTGTCCTGCCCTGGGCTGCTCCACATGAGCAGAGAGAGACAGGAGGCAGGCCCCTCTGACACCTACTTAACGAAGGCAGATGGAGAGGAGAGTGTGTGGATGCCTTTACTTCCCCCTCAGGAGGCGCCCAGCAGGAGCCCACAGAGCCAGCAGCTCCAAAATCAGATTTCCACACATCCTCCCACCACAGAACACGCTTACCACTCGGGCAAGAGGAAACAGAGCATTAAGCAAGTGTGGCTCTGGTGGATGAAGGGGGTTTTAGAAGACCTAAAGAAGCCTTCTTACAGGATTTGGCTCTTTTTTCAACCTCTCCAGAGGTAGCCAAGTTGAGAAACAGTCACTCACTCAATGACCCGAAGGGGGCAAGGGTGTTACTTTGAGGAGGACACAATCAGTGTCTGCGAGACGTCTGAGTCACAGACACATACTTTATTAATAATCTTACATACACAAAATGTCCAAGGGAAAGCCTCACAGGCTGACTTCTGACAGCTCCAGATAACAGCAGGGGGAACTGAAGCCATGCTGGCTCTGAGGCTTCCACATACTCCACAGAAGCGATGGACCCTTTCCCACCCCAGGGATGTGATGCAAATAAATAAATATAATTATCTGCAGAACTTAAAGTGCAAGGACAACACTGTCAAGTCCTTCCCCCCAAGTGCAGTGACTTGTGGGAAACAGATAGGAAAATAAAAAGAACAGCTGGAAAATTTAATTACAGAGTAACAACGCAAGAGCTGACATTGTTTCGCAAAACTAGCCAATAGCCAAAGCCCTTCTCCCTTACCTTAAGATACAGAAGCAGCTCTTAGCTCCTGAAGATAAGCGGCAGAACCCGAATCTCTGTTTGCTGTCAATGTCAGTGAGCACAAACGTGAAGTTCTGGCCAACTTGGCTAACTGTGAGGCTGCGGCAAAGACAGAACAAAGGGGAAAATGAATGTGCAGTAAGTTTCTTGATAAAGTATCTAATCATGACAAGTCGTTGAACCTGTAACATTTCCTCTCTCAGTGGAACTCTTTATAAATGAACTGAAAATTTACACACTTCAAGGAAACAGATTGTGAGCTAGTAAAAAAAAGGGGGGGGGGCACAGGCAGCAAGCACATTCTGGTGACCACCTACCTCATCGGAGCTACCGCCATACCTTCTCCTACTTAGTGAGTGCAGGCAGGTAGCACTGTTAATCATCCCATCAAATCCTGAAAGGTCGTTCCATTAATAAAGTATCTAATCATGACAAGTCGTTGAACCTGTAACATTTCCTCTCTCAGTGGAACTCTTTATAAATGAACTGAAAATTTACACACTTCAAGGAAACAGATTGTGAGCTAGTAAAAAAAAGGGGGGGGGGCACAGCAAGCAGCACATTCTGGTGACCACCTACCTCATCGGAGCTACCGCCATACCTTCTCCTACTTAGTGAGTGCAGGCAGGTAGCACTGTTAATCATCCCATCAAATCCTGAAAGGTGCGTTCCATTAACTTCACATTGTAGATGAGGAAATCAAATGTTTTAAAATTCACTTCTAAAAATCAGTTTACCAGTTAGCTTGGATTCCTCTTTAAAAATTTACATATTCCAAATTCTAAAACATAAATTTATGCTAATAAAATATTTTAGAATTTGACATTGAATTTTTCAAAGGAACTTATTAATTCGTAGTTTACATGTTGCATTTTACAAAATATATTCAAATTGATCATATATTCAAATAGATGCTTCTCACCTATAATTTACTTCCTAAATTGTCAGTGCAATAAAAAAAGTCATGGTTCACCAGGCCTTTTCCAAAGACTTTTTGAGTCTTGGGATACAATATAAATTAAGTTCTCAAATATAGATAGCCTTCCTTTTGAAAATTCCCTCATATAAGCTGCATAAGAAAATTAAAGAAGTTTTCAAGGTATCTCAGCACAAAAGGTCAGTGGACCCTACCTGGTCATATGTAAGGAAACAATTCCATCCCTTGGAAAGTGGTTAGAGAGTACAAGAAAATAATTCAGGAAGAAAAGAAAAAGCTCCACTCTCCTGTTTTAACTAGGAAGGTGAACGAAAACAAGGTGGCAATTTAAAAGCAACGTGGTAATAAAACAGGTGTAAGTAATGCTATCCCTCCACCTTACACAGCCAGGAGAAGAAACACATCTCTATAAAAGTTATAGAGCTGTCAAGGGGACACCAAATGCTACCCTGTTATGGCTGTTATGTTTTATCTATAAAGCTTGGATACTGTGTTACTATGGTGATTTAATAGTATGTTTTAAAGGGGGATTATATGATTAATTTTAACAAGGTTGAGAACTAAAGATGTGTGAGAAACAGGATTCTAGCTCACATAATTAAAGTGGGGGGAATGTGGGCCTCATTGGGGGAGGAGAAAAACCTGTATTATTAAAATATTTAAAGCAACAGGTCAGGATGATTTTAAGTTCGAATAAGGTGATGCTTTTGTCAAATACTATTATGTGGTTTTATAAAATATGACTGTTTGTTATTTTAACTCAGGGTTTGATTTCACATCCACAGTGTTTACAATGAAGCATCCTAGAAGGAAAGGATATCGATAGGACTGAATGAGAAGAAAAGACCCAGGACCTCTAGGAAAAGGACAGAGAACAAACACAGCTTGGTTGGTGAGTTGAGTGTCATTAATTTCCCTATTATCTTTTCACTACCATTAAAAATGCTGAAAATGCTTTTAGCTACCTCATAGGCTCAAAGAAAGATTCATTACTCATTTACTTGGTTGAAATCCCAACTCAATCACTTGCTAACTGAGACTTAATTTAGCAAGTTACTTAACCTCCAAGTACCTCAGTTTCTTCGCCTGGAATAACAATGAGAAACTACCACCCAACCCAAAGGATGTTTGGGGAACAAGCGAAATAAGCATTTAGTATAAAGGCCAGTCCATAGTAAGGATAATTAATAAAAGAGATGCAAGCTGTTAAGCTACCATCTGAATGGAAACCAACATTCATATTAAAACCATGCATTTGCTTAGAATCTTCCTGACTCAGCTTTGTAGTACTTATGAGTGGATAAAGGAAAGCTGCCTTTCTTTCTCTCTTGTCTGTTGCATCTTTTCAGTAAAGGGTAGACCTCCAGATGACCAAGGGAGCTGTTCATGCTTGCATTAAAGTGAACAAGATTCTCCCGGCCAGAGTGGCTCAGTTGGTTGGAACATCATCCCATGCTCTGAAAGGTCACCGGTTCGACTCCTAGTCAGGGCACATGCCTATGGTTAACGGTTTGATCTCTGAGTGGGGCACCTACTGAAGGCAGTAGACTGATGTTTCTCTCTTTCTGTCTCTCTAAGTGTGTCCTCAGGTAAGGATAAAAATAATATTAATAAAGTGAATAAGATTCTTTTTGGGTGCCACAGCTTCAAAGGAGGCACTTATTCACAGTTGAGTCACGTTTTTTTAATTCCTACTAGGGTGAAGTACAAGTCATTAAAAGCCCCTAACCATTAAACACAAAAATATTTTTCCTTGGACAATGTCGAATAAAATTAAAGCCAGGCAATGGCAGTCAAACAGAGGTTAACTTGAAGGTTCTGAATCCCCACAGAATGTGTCATTCCCTTCATGAGACTACTCACTTTTTCTCCATAAAAATGACTTTGAGAAAAGGGTCTGCTTCCTTAAAGGCTGCAGTTCCTATGTTTGCCTCTGGATCAGAATCCACAGGAATCAGATTTCAGGACAGTTAAAACTGGGAGGAACCAAAGAAGCCATCTTATCTAATTCTCTTGCTTTGTAGCTGGGAAAACTGAGGCTCAGGATTATTTTGGGGGCTTTGTTTTTACAAAGTAATCAGGACTAAAACAAAAATCCAAGCCAAATTCTGCTTCAAAGTCTTTTCCATTCCTCCTCACTGCACTAAACACAATGAAAACTCTCCCCCAGAAGCTTTCAGTTCAGTTGAAGGAACTGGATACATAAGAAAGTCAGTAGTTGTCTCACCAAGCAGACTATACTTCCCACTAAGCTGTATTTTGAGTATTTCCAAAACTGAGCCCAGAAAACAGGGCCAAGACCATCCTTAGCTGTGCTTCCCATGCCTAGATGAATATGGAAAAGGGAGAAAAGCAATGACTATCTGAACCACAAACTTGAACCTTCATGCCGCCTTGTAAATGTCTGTTAGCTATTCAAGTCCCGCAACATTTTGTTTAACCTTGAGGTTGTTTACAGGTTCAGTGTATAAAGGGCATAAAGCATGTGGACAGGACAGTTTGATTGCAATCTTTCGGTGAGAAATGGGATTTTCCATATCAGCCTCACTTTAGTTTGTCATCTTACTGAGCAACTAACTGCTATGCTCACCACTGCAACAAATGCTGGATATACAACATCCATCCCACTGTGGCACTTCCTGTCTAGTTGGAGAGGAATAATAAACAAGTGTACCACAAAGCACACAGCTTGCCACAGTGTTGCATGAAACCAAAGAAGGAACAAGGACAGAAGATGAAAGTGAAGGGAAGGCCCTACGGAGATAATGTGGTCAGGGACAGCGTCTCAGGGATGACAACAATACCGACCTGAAGGAAGAGCTGAGCAGCCAATCCAGAAGCAGCAGACTGGGTGTTTCAGGCAGAGAAAAGAACTGTGCAAAGATTCTCCTGCTAGAAAGAGCTAGGCATGCTCAAGAAACTAAAAGGACACCAGTACAACTAATAATAATACTTTCTTTAGAGTGAACAGAGATCTCAACAACGTCATTTCAGTACTCCTCTCCACCAAGAGCTTCAAGTTCAGTGTAGGGGAGAAATAACTTTGGATTGAAAACAAGAGTATCTGCTTCTTCCCCAGCTCTGTAATTACATGGTAATGACCATAAGCAAGTCATTCCAGCTCTACAGATCTTGGCTTCCCTGCTGTAAGAGGGGATGCTTGAACCAAATGAATTTCAGCTTTAGAATCCTGTGGTCTGATTCTCACACATTCTCAAGGCCTCCGGTAGCCAGAGCCCAAGCTATCGCAGTACACGTCACCCTCTCCCTAGCAGGCTCCATCTGCTCTGGCTGAACAATCTTTAGGCTCACTCATGGTTTCTCCTCTGCTTTGCTCTTCAGTGCATATGGGGTGTTAGGCTCTCCCTTCCACTTACCCCTTCTTGTCCTCCCTGCAGACTCAACACAAGTCTCCCCCACTATGAGAAGTTCTCTCCAATCTCAGTCTTCCCTAACTGTACTATCTTTTTGGATAGATACCCCTAAATGTGTCTTTCTAATACTTCCTGAACTAAACTGAGAAACACATGGAGGGCAGAGCTCCAAGTCTGATACCATTTCCTTATCACCCAACATAAGGCTACACATTCAGAACCTTCCTTTCCTCTTTTGTAAAAGAAATAGCACTATCACCTACCTCCTAGAGTTACTGGGAAGAATAAATGAGGTTTAATGTGAAAATGTCCAGCACGTTGACTAGAATCAATTAGGAACTCAAATACTAATTTCTTTGTCTTTCTACACACACACACACACACACACACACACACACACACACACACACACTCTTGGTGACTGGTCTTCCCACAAGGTGTTCTACTGAAAAATGTATTCTTTTGGGAGATGAACATCCAGGTTGTGCTAGCCGCCTAAAAGGACCTGCGGCAAGTCACAATTTCTTTACAACTTAGATTTTGTTCAAATGAAGATAAACAGTACTTGTTCTCATCTCTTATGATAGGGGGATAAAATGATATGATACATGAGGAAGCACTTTCTTTTGAAGAGCTACTGGCATTATTATTTTTCATAAGTCCTAGTTTCAGAAAGAAAAATCTTAAAACAACACAAGAGACAGCAAGATGTCAATGTTAAGGGTGATTTGATGATGACTGTGAAAATCCCACTCTTGATATAGACTAGAAATGTCAGAAAGTTGTATTACTGTTCCTTGGGGTAGAAAAGCACAGATACCAAAAAGATTAGGTAGCTTTCTTTTTTTAACATAATCACCTGGGGCGTTACTCATCTCCCATGCTGACATTTTCGAAGTCAAACAATATCATAAATATATCTAAGGGGCTTTGTGGGCCTCAGAATCTGGGCATATCCATTCGTCAGTGTTAACTGCAAACTAATAAAAAAAAAAAGGGGGACATTAAAATCTCTGTATTTACTAGTATTGTAAACAAACTACATTATTATTCTCTTCTGCATTAAAGTATGCCAAGGTTAAAGGTAGGGAAAAAGAAGACAAAAATATGCCCTCCAAAATAAAGTGGGTTTTGTATCAATAAAAGTTATCAACACAAGAAAAAACCACTATACATGGTGAGGATGACAAGGATTAAAATATATCCACAGAAGGGTGATTCTGTCCCAACTCTTTTTGTGAAAAAACATGGGAATCGTGATTAGAAGAGAGTAATTTGAAGAGAAGCATATTAGAAGAAAAATATTTTTCTAACAACAGCAACAAAAGGCATCAGACTTCGGTGGCAAAAAATATTTTAGAACTAAAATTTAAGCTCCTGTTTTTCTTCCATTTCAGAATGTAATCATCCAGACAGGTAGGTAAGTAGAGCTGTATGGTGTGATGAGAGAGAGAGAGAGAGAGAGAGAGAGAGAGAGAGAGAGAGAGAGAGAGAGAACACACATTTGGGGAGATTTAATCTCTTTGCAAATTTCTTCTAATGTTAGTTTACAAAGTCAATTAAGGAATACCTATCCAAAACAGATCATCACTCTAACAAGCAATCATGTAAAAATGAATTCTCTTATTTTTCTGTGTTAAACACCTAACCACATTTTAAAAACATTTCAGCTTTATTAATTTGTATAAATATGCCCTTGCCATAATTTGTAATACATTTTATAAGTGACTAGAGATTTCATGCATCGCTAATTCATACATATAAATGTGAAGTTTGCATTAAACGTCTCTAAACAAAACCTTGCTTGCTATTTTTAGAAGAAGTAGGATAAAGAAGAGGTAAGAGGACTCTCATTACAAAGACTGATCTTCTTAAAATTAAGGCTATTCTGTTTTGAGCATCAACCTGCTACTGAAACAGTCCTGGTACCATGGTTTAAAAAGGCCCACGTCTGAAAATACTACAATGGTTGATTGGCTTAAAAAATAACACAGGAGAACCAGGGAAAACAGTGATTCTAAGTGGTTGGCATCATCCCAGAGCTGCTTTTTAGTACTCTTTTTGCTTCCTAGTACTCCTTTAAACTCCCTTGGCTATTAGTTCCCATCTCACACCATTTTTAGGTTTATGCCAAATAAACAAGGACACTGCTACTACAAAGTGCAGAAAAGACCCAAGCAGCAAACTACCCACATGCACTCTACATCACCCAAATCTTTCAGGCTTTGCCTTGTTTGGCAATAGTAAAACAATAGAACCTTCCTGAAGATGGGCACATTTTATAGCATTTTTAGAACATATTATGGCACTTATTACTTATAATGATACTTAACTAAAACTTCTCTATCACTAAAAGTGAAATTTTTAAGATGTAACATTTGTATAGTTTCATACTTCAATTTTGCATTAAGGGAAAATCACAAACAGCAATCAAGTGGACAAGTGATTGAAAAAAATGCTTAAACTATAATGAAAACATAATGGACATTTCTTGAAAATAAGATTAAGATGATTGTTTTGTTATTTTTAAAATTTGTATAAATATGTTGTTAATAAATTATAGTATTATAAGTAAGAGGGAAAAGCTCTTCTAAAATTGTTTTTAATAAGCCATTTAAAAATAATCTTCTTTTAAAAATAAGCTATTAACTATGGCTCACTTTTTAAAAAATGCTTAGATTGTTTTAATTATCTTCAAGCTCTAATATTCATACCTCTCCAATAAATAGTTTGTCACAATGCAAATGCTAAAGAAATGTTTAGATATTTTTGTATTTTTTTAGTCTAAAAATCTATAGGAAATGCTGATTTCCTTAGAGATATCATTCTTAGCCACCTAAACAAAATGCAAGACTATATTTAGCAGCATATCTTTTAAATAGCGGAACACATTTTAAAAAGATAGGTCTATGCCCATTTAAATTTTATCTTGAAGTCTAAGAAAAACAGTCTATATAATATGCATAAGGCCATGAAGTCACATAATATTACTTAATATTACTTGGCAAAGTAAAATGTATTCATATTTAAATAAAAATTAAAACCCAACCATTCTTAATCATGGTTTGAGTCTGATAACCAAAATCAAAAGTTTAATGTCATGCAAACTACATTTCACAAACTAGCTAATGCAAAGCTCTAAGCTTTAAACTTTTTGACAGTGTCAATAAAATCCCCAGGAAAGGAGACTACTGCAACTTTCCTTGGAACATAGGCATTTTAAATCATGGTTAAGCAGACAGAATGTTAAGAATGGTATGGTTTTTATTTTCCATAGCAGGTTTATCGCCTTTTCTCTAGTAAAGTTTGAAAATCTGACACTACCTGTCCACATAGAAGGGGAAACAAAACTTGGTCAAAGTCTGCAGAACTTCCTGTGGAGAGAAAAAGAGATAATTTATACATCCAATGGGACCAATAAATCTAACATTAACCATGGCACACAATCTAGCAACTTTACCCTAAAGAAAGAGGAGACAGATGAAGAAATATGGGCTTTATCAATTACATGGGAGGAGTACCAGGCAGTCAATCATGAGAAATAATAAACATGATCAAACTTCATTAAAAATGAAAAATTAATCAAGAATCACACATGGGCAAGCAGCAGGAGTCATGCAGGAAAGCTCTGAAGGGAGGGAGGCGATTGGGTTGCTGAGTGTTAACACCCCTCCAGGGACCATCTCCAGCCTGACCATATGGATCAGAGTGAATAACACCGAGCCACATGGGTTTGGCCTGGCAGGGCCGCTGTTGCTGGCACCGTTTTTTGCCTGTTACCTAGGAACAGAGGGGGCTGGGATTAGACAACGCTTCCTAACATCAATAGGCCAAAGCACAAGCAGAATAGAAAGCCAACTTGAAGATAATTGTCTGAACATCGTCAACTACATGTTTAGAGTGTAAAACTTCATGTTATTACTTTATAAAGGAGTTGTGATTTCTGGCATAAATTTATTTTGTAGCCAAACTGTAACAATTTTAAGTATGTACTATTTTTAGTTAAATGTCATCATAATTGGACACACTTACCTGCTTGTAATTTGTGAAAATTCAAAGCAAACTACTAGTTTATATATCTTTTAACAAATATGTAGGTACATAAAACCAAGCATGTTATTCAAGGGAAGTATACAAAAAGGGAACAAAAAGCAGAGTAACATTTCAAAGACTTACTTACAAAAAAGAAGCTTCTTACATTAAGAAAAGCACATTACTGTATGAGACACAGCACACAGTGGGGTGTGTGACTTTTCCCAATGGACACATTTCATCTACATAGCATCTACACACATAACTAAACATATATACAAGTAATTAATTATTACTTCCTTCATAGTATTTTCTCTAGCTTGTTTTAATTTAACTGCAGACTTAGCCCATAGTTGGTGCTTAAGTTCACTGACCAATGGTATAAATTTTAAAAAGTATTTCTTTCATGCATTTGATTTGCTTTTTAACTATTCAAAATCCCAACTTAGAGACAAAATGAAGAACATAATTTTCAGTCATTGAGAAGCTGGTTCAAATAAAAACAAACTTGCCCATTGCAAATCCTAATCCAAGTGATAAATTAAAGGTCAGTTTACAAATGTAGCATTTTTCTAACCAATAATAATGAATTATCAATGCTAACTGGATTGATGCTTCTCGCTTCATTTAGCTTTAAAACCAGTTCTATCATTCAAGAAATAAACCACATCAATCTAATAACCCACTCAATGAAGCAGAAAGCACACCGACTTGCTCTGCCAGAACATATTCCACCTACATAATTCAATTGAGCATATCCTATTTTTTAATATCATGGACTGGGACTATATACATCACAGCACTGTTAAGGCATGCCATGAAATAGTAAAGGAGTAGGAAACAAAAAACGAAAAAAGTGGATTCTAAGAGGCATTGTTGACACATTAGTTAATTTCACAATGTGGCATTCAAATGTTCTTATTTTTTGTTTTAAACTCATTTCAATAAATGGCTATTACTAATAGAGAATTGAAAGAACAAGAGCAATTTCTCAATGCATAATGTTATTATCAGGCAAATATTGGAAAAGAAGTCATATAAAACATTCATTTTAATGTCTGTAGTTTCAATTATAAAATAAACTATAACGTACATACACATGATTTATATGCAAAAAAAATCCTTACATAATTCCTTTCACTTCAGGTTTCAAACACTACAGTCAATATCTCTTGACTTCAATATATGTGCCAAGCATTCTTTAAAACTCAGTACTAATGCTCCCTCATTGCCAAGATCAGCTACAAAGACAGTTATCCTTTACTCCTCAAAAGTTACAGGTGCAGAACTGCTTCTCTACTCTATGTTGGAGTTGAGCTGCCAAAAGGCCTCAAGATTTTTGAAAGAAAGGACCCCCATGGCTACGAGAAGGCATTGTGTTCCTCAGCAGAGTCAAAGGAATCTAATGTACCTAACTTATTACTCAGTACAATATAGAAACTACTTACCACTTTCTAATGTCAAGAGTAATAACCAACCGTGAACTTGTCTGTCAGGTAATATTAGAACAAATATCAAAACACCAAATGTAGGCTGAGTATAACCCACCTCCCAAGAACTTTCCGTTTTACCCAAGAAAGCAGTGATAAGTCTAATTAAGCAGTGGGGCAGAGGGAGGGGAGGAAGGAAGGGAATATAGGCAAACGCAGGCACATGTTTGTGCATTACAATATGTTTCTTCATGTTTGTGATATTACAAGAGCTTGATGATCCAATTCAAGTCAAACAAGACGGTGATGTGCTGTCAGAGGAGAAAACAAAAACGAGCGTCTACTCTGTGTTAGGCATATCACACGTTACCTCGATCAAAACTGAAAAATCTACTTCTTGGTTTAGGAAGGGAAGCCATGAAGAGGGAGGAAATAATAAGCAATGTTTCTTGTAAATAAAAACTGCTACAATAAACAAATTTTTTAATACTTCTGGTTTTCCTATATATAACATTTAATTACCTTATTCTCTTTTCCAAAGGAAAAACACAGTTATTTGAATATGAAAAGTACCACTCTCCAAAGAGGGGACTTTAAAACCCTGATTTAAACATATTTTGAGCATTACATTTAGAGCAGAGTGTCCTTCAGCGTTAACTTTACTGGGGAAAAAACAATCATTAACCAGTTATTCCAACCCCTCTTTCTCTCTAGAACCAGTGTCTTTGGCTAGGGTAATTTCTTTGCAGATGATAATTTTCCTGTTTTCTCCCCTTTCTCTAGCCTACACAGCTCTTTCAGAGGATCTCAACTACTGCTATATAATCGGATCTTCAAGATGCAGTGCAGCTGATGAAATGTAAATCACCTCTTTGCTAAGGGGGGTGGGGGGGAGATGGTCCCAGCTCGCCAGATCAATTCCCAAGTTTATATTTTCACAAATCTTTTTATGTACAGTTTGATTTTTTAACATTTTAATGAGCAAAAAAAAAAAAGTGAATCTATAGTAACCAGTCACCACAGTTAAAGTGCAGGGCATGAACCAGATCCCAGGAGGAAACCAGTCCACCATGTCACCACTGGCTTTAGGACATTCGCCACCTGGTTCCATGTCCCCAGGTTCCAACTCTTTTCATAATCAAAACACTGCTGACATTATAAACCCCAGACGGGTTTTCTAAAATCCCTCCCAATCAATATATCCAACACATAACTTATTGGAGGCAACACTGAGCTCATTGATTAAGGTGAGTTCAGTAGCAAAGTTTTCAAAATAAATGAGACAAGAAAACACAACCAACCCCTTTGTGTCACCAGACAATTTATGAAATAGGCAATTTCCAAAAGGGCTTTTCTTCCAAACAAAATATCCAATACCTCAAAGGGGAAGAGGTAAGAGCAGAGGGGGCAGGGAGGAAGTGGATGACAGGCAGTCGCACAAACCTTTCCGTGATGCATATATTAAACAGCAGACTGCACAGTGTAGGAGAAAAGCAACAATATCTACAAAGCTCTGCCCACAAGGAGATACTGAACTTCAGACTATGAATCAAAATATGCAATTAACACACCTAACACTGATTCACTTGCAAATGAAAATCAGAAATGAACTCAAGATTCACCTCCATCTTTTTAGGATTCATTTCACCCAATTTGAATTCTCAACCAGTCAGAAGGCCCATCAAGGGAATTTACCCCAATCTGGAAAAAGAAGGCTGTGTCATGCTGAAACTGGACCATTCTCTTAAAAAATCTGGGAAATCTTTAATATGTATATTTTTCATCATAGAATCCTAGTTGGAAGCAAAACTTCAAAGACTAAACTCGATGTAGTTCACTGGAATTATCTGTAACAAGAAGGCTAACCCAATTCACTCTGAATTTGGGGTGCAGGGTAAGGGAGGGTATAAGAGATCCTGCAACAGCTATCAGTTCAGATGTCAAACACTGTTTTCATTGCTTCATTGAAATCCATAAATAAAAATTAGTTGTATTTGGCAGCTGAAAACAACTGACAGACACAGACATACACACCCTGCAAATAAATGCCATCTGAAAGACAAAAGCGCAGGCTGATTATAATGTCCACTGGGGTTATAGAATATTGGGAGATGAGGCATGTTCTCAATAGTTCAAAAGGAAAAAGAAAATATGTGCAGGAAAACATTTAAATAAAGAAAAGAGAGAGCATGAATAAATGAATGGATTTTCAAATATGTATAGCTACAATCAGCCTCTTTGTAGCTTGCTGAAAGCTATATAGCAGTGGATAATTTACCTTTGTCCAAAAAGAGAGTGAAGGGGAGAGAGGCGGGAGACAGTGGGAGAACATTTCCTGAGTTTCCTACATCTAATTTATTTGTTCGTTTCAAAATGTAGATGTGTGATGAAAAGATCAGTGGAGCTCAAATTCCTAAAATACTCTATTTCTGTGCTTAGACATTTTTTAATAGCATGAGGGAAGTGCTGACCCTCTAAGTCCTGCAATTGAGATCAGTGCAACTGACTTGAAAGAAAAGCCTCTGATTGATGATCTTAAAACTCAAGTTGAAAGTTAAAAACAGAACACACACAAAATCCAAACATACAAAAAGCTAACAAAATTTCAACTTTAAGCCATTTCAAGTTAAAACCAGGGATTCCAAGTGAAAGCTACCAGAGATTTTAATGCTTATGATTAAGAAGGGTAAAACAGAATGGTAAGTTCTTAGAAGTTTAATTAGTACCAAGTTCAAGAATGTTGATCAGAAATTTCCTAAATATGAAAACAGGAGATATAATTTTTCTCCTTCCCTATATATGCCTAATTAAATCTAAGATATATACATAGTTACAACCAAACTTTTATTTTTTTCAGTGAAAAAAAGCTTTGAATAAGGGATTTTACAAAAAGGCCTTTCAACACCCGAACATAAAAGCTGGGTCAAATTTCTAACAACTCTGCTCAAATGCTAGAGTCTGCTTCCTCTCTTTGGTATATTTCAATATTTACTCCCAGCTTACTTTTTATAACTTTAGTTAATTTTGAGTCTTGCACACATTTAATTATGCTAATTTGTATAATACCTAATATGCACAAAGATAAAATACCATAAAATATAGAAAGTCATCATATTCTATAACATGAACTTTATATCTAAATTACTGACATTAAGTACATAGGTAGAAAACAGAAGAGCCACCTCTAAAAATACTTTTATGTGTAAATCTTCATGACTTTTTGAAATCCAAAGGAAAAATATATTTTTTAAAAAAGATACTTTCAAAAATATAATCTTATAAAAATTTTAATTTAACAAAGCCACCCCAACTTTTTATATCCTTTCCTTTCTTAAAAAAAAAGCTACTTAAAAATGTTCACAAATTAAATATCACATAAAATCCTTTATTCTAGGATTTCATTTTATTCATTTTAAATCTTACAACAAAAGGGTTGAAAATTAGAGTTATATTTATAAGGTCAATATTAAACATCAATAATTTTCTTGACACTTGTTTCAAACACTTCCAAAACAAACAAATGCTTTGGTTAGAATTTCTTACAATTAGCATTCGATGCCATCAGTAATAGGCTTACTTGGACCTAATATTATTACTCTAAAATATTTTGCCTTATTTAATTTCTTAAACATTTTTCTGCACATTTATGTTATCAATATCTAAAAGGAAGAAAGATTGGGGAAAGTGGGGGAGGAGGCCACAAGTCAGTACATACCAAAGGAATAGGGTCCCAACGGTAAAACTGCAAACATGGTTTCACTGAAGAAGCAACTTGCCCTCAGGAAGACAGTATTTAAAAAAGAAAAAAAAAGAGCACTGATAGAAATAGTGTTTTATAAGCATATTAAAAAGCTGTCAGCTTTTAAATATTTTAAATGCACACAAAAATGTGCACAGATGGGCAACTTTTCTGCTCACATTATTCTAAAAAAATTTTTTCATTATCAAGCTCAAAGTCCTTGAATTTTTTAAACTTAATTGTGCCTCTATTTCTTAGAATTCACACCCCAAGGCCAAAGCTTTCCTGCCACCAGTCGTTCAAATCTGACTTGGACATTACACAGGAGGAGGCTCCAAGCCTCCCTGAGGTCTCACTCCTTTTACAACACACGAAAAAGCAGTCGATAATGGGCCCGTGTTGAATTCACTGCTCTCCACGTCTCCTCCTGGGACACAAGCCTAGCAGATGTGATAAAAACTGTGTCAGAGAAGTGGCTCTAGTTTGTGCCTTAATGACAACTTAAACCTCTAAACCAATACAACCAAAGGACTAACAGAACTGGCTGTTGCCTCTCTCTCCTGCCAATCTTCGAATATCTCTGAACTAAATTAGCACCTTTACCCACAACATCCCCTGCCACCCCACAAAATCCATTCTAATTTTAAAAGATAAATGAATTCAGCAAATGTGTTGAGAGAGAGAGAGAGAGAGAGAGAGAGAGAGAGAGAGAAATAGAGAAGAGTGTGTGTCCCCAACTGTCCTATAATTAAGCCCTAACACCACATATTTCATGTAGTTTATATTTTCTCAAGGTATGACTGTGCATTCAGCTGCCTTAAAGAACTACCTGGTATATATTCCCTCTCTCATTGTCCCAGTAAACATATTAGTATAAATGGTAGAGTTACGGTTTCCAAAAAGCGCCTAGAGGTATAAAAAATTATTTTTAAATATGTCCAACCATAGAAAAGAAAAGTCATTATTCTGAGTTATCGAAACATTCTAATTATTAAAATTTATACAGAATTTTTTAAATGGTGGGGGGTTATACTTTTGTAAGAACTCTTTGTCTTATCTAATAATATGGTACCAAAAAATAGATTTAAATATGTACTTCTGATAACATTTTCTAAATTCTATAATTCAGCCTTCAGATGATAGGCCCTTTTACCCAGTATCTTGAAAGCCTATTCAGTCACAATTGCATACCCACTTAATCAGCAATCATTGTTCTGGGATGCAGGACTTTGTTGTCAAGACAAGCACCAAAACCTTAAAAAAATTTTTTTCAGAACTGGCATAAGAAAAAAGTGATCTTTGTCAGACAAGGACAAATTTATGCAAATCTTTTATAAACATTCACAAACATTTATTTAGCTTTTGAAATGTTGGCCTCATTTGAGAGCATGAAAATGAGGGGGAAGTAGGAAAACGCAAAGGACAGCTTAGAAGCTGGCACGCTACATAAATATTCAGAAGGAAGATTATAGGATTCATGTTAGGCTGTCTTAGGCTTCTCCAAAGTCCACACAGAATAGCAAAGAACAAAACTAACGAGAAGTACAGCAGATGTTAGACAATGCATCAGCCTCTTTTCCTCTCTCACTTGGCTATACTTGGACGCTTTTATATTTTCTTTCAATATGGTTAGGTCATTCAAGGATTCTCCTATAGACTCTGTATTGTGGCTACAGATCTATAAGCTGGAGGTCTGTCAGCTTTCCAAAAGTTTCCAATGAAAAGGCATTATGCAAATTCTACCTCTCTTACCCTCTTTCAGGAGGGGAAAAAAAGCCTCCAGTATGCAGTCATCGGAGTATTGGAAGCCCCAGCCTTCATTTCTGTATAGCTGTGTTTGCCTCAGGGCCACGCTGCTTGTTTTGACAGTGGATCCCCCTAGATAGTTGGGATTAGTCGAGCTTGTTTAGATAAACTTGAAATCAAGGCCTTCTCTAGGTAGACAGCTAGATGTAGCTACCGAGTTTCCAGCTGCCTCCTCCTTTCATCCCCAAACAACTGGAGATTCACTGTAGCTATCACAGCCACAGGCTATGTCACATACATAAGTACAAAATTAAAGGCTGCTAAAAGAAGCCTTTGTAAGTCTTAGTGCTAAAATAAGGAATCTGTACTGCTTGGTTTATACAAATTATTCAGGCACTACCAGTATGGAATTGAAATCATCAGTTAACAAGGCATATTAATCAAGGTTCCCAGCTTCTTTGGATAGACAGGATCATAGTTTGATAATATACCTAACCTTCTGCTTCTTAGCTCTTGAATGAGAGAGTAAGCATTTACAATGTTGAAAGGGAAATAATAGGCTTTATTTACCCAGTGGCAGGGGATGTCAGACATCGCCAACAAACACTGTGAGCAGAATATGAAAATCAGAATGTAAATATCAAATCTACTTTTGAGAGAGAATTATTTAACAATGGATTAGACAAGACCTCACTCAACAGTCATCTGTAATTACAGAACTGTTTCACATCAACTTTCATTTCCTACAACTTGCAGATTCTGATGAAATGATATCAGGAGGATTCAAGAACTGATGAAATTTATATTCACAACAGATTAATGAAATCTCATTATAAAGAAAGAAGGCAGGTGATATGAAACACTATTGAAATAAAAAATTATACAATTCAAATAGTTTTCTAAATCTAACATTCAAGGATTTTACAGCCTTTACATTTAGAAAATGTTTCTTCAGAGGGCAAACAAAATGCAAACAAGGAAAATAATTCAATTCCATATGTGTGTTTTATTCTACTTTACATAGCCTGCTTCAACATATAGATGATAGTGTTTATCTGAGGCTGCCTGGGATAAACTAAAAACAATGGCACTGGAACAGGTTTAAACATTTTTTTTTTTGAGACACCAGACATTACAGAAGGCCTTCTACCCCTCTGACCAAACTGTCAGTCACACAAGGCAGTTTCAATCAGTCAAGTTCATATATCACCAACAAAAATGTGTTCCCATAATTCAACAGCTAAATCACTATTTAAAAGAAAAGCCCTAAGACATGCAAGGCAGTCTGGAACTACGGTCATCAATTTGAGGTTTCCCTATGAAATCTCTGGTTCATTTCATGTACAACTTACAAACTAAAGAAGGAGTCAGCAAACTTTTTCTCTAAAGGGCCAGATAGTAAATATTTTAGGCTTTGCAGGACACTTATGTCTCTGTCACAGATTCTTCTGGTTTTTTTGTTTTGTTTTTATAACTCTTCCTAAAGGTAAAAGCTTTCTCAGCTGGAAGGCCACACAAAAGCCAGCCCCAGGCAGGATTTGGCCAGCTGGCTGCAGTTTGCCAGCCCCTGATCTAGAGTGTCAAGGAACATGGTCACATAACACAATCCAAACAAACTCACCAACCCCCAACACCCAACTTTAAAAATACCTGAAAGGTTAAATGCCAGTCGTGTTGGTTCTCTGGTGATCCAACAATTCACACATGATTTGTGACAAATGGCCAAGTATCTCCTGCACACAAACATGCTCTCTCTTTTTGCAGAGAAAATATTTAAAATACAAAGAATTAAAAATAAAACATTTCCACAATTCAGAATTCACAACTGTTTTGTGACATGGATTCTTTAGAGAAACAATCCTTCTTATATAGTTTCACCACAGAAAGTTTATATGAATATAATATTAGTTATGTCAAAAGATTACGTTATACCTATAAGAATTAAGTATATAATTTAAAAAATCTAATTATCTTATATACTTGTTCTGATTCAGTCTTTATTTTGTATTTCATATATCAATGGTCACCTGCTCTCTGGAGGGGGTTAAGTGCCAAGTGGAAGGGGACTGACAAAGAAGCTAATATGTGTCACATCCTATGCCAGAAGTTTACATGTGCTCAATAGCCTTATGTAGATACAATCACCCTCCTATTCATGAACTGAACCTTGAAAGGTGAGTAAAATTAGTTTCAGATAGAATGGTAAAATAACTTGCCTAAGTGGAAGTAGAGCAATGGAAAAGCTAGAATCATGGTGCTATGCACCAAGTTCATCTGTCCTCGGAGCTCATGCTCTTCCCACAATCCTCAGCTTGCTATTTTGTTAACTACAAATAAGATATTCAAGGGAGATTCTCATTCTTTGACCCTGTTTGACCAGGATTCTGTTTCCAGAGTTACAAACACTCATAGAGCTAAAACTGTGCAGTGGTAGTCCTCCATGCTAAATGAAGCTTCCCAATTGCAGCAGTGGAGTGAAAAATGTATGTTGTGTCAACGCTCTTAGGTTAGGGTAACCTTACATGCCAGCTTGCCTAGCACTTTCTGGTTTATGCTCATTACCTCTGTGCAATCATGATGCTGTGCCCCATCTCACTCTTGAAGGTGCCCTGGATTGGATACTACCTATGATCATCACAGTTTTAGAGAAAGGAAAAACCCTGGCTTGTCTGGAGGATACTGAAAGAGCAAATAGCTGCTCCATCTGCCTGGTGACGGAAAGTGGGTGGTGGTCTTAGGAGAGTTCGTTTTTATCACTTGACTCCAGGCTCTTTATCTACATTAAAGACTTATTTACATTCTATGAGTTAATGCAATACTAGACATTATCAACTACATGGAAGCAGCAAAGTCCTTTCTTTGCTTCATTTTCCTCATGCTATGTAAAAAGAAAACAAACAAAAAACACTTATTGAACTAGACTAATTCAGGTATTGTGTACACATCATGCCAACTTCTCATAATTCTAAAAAATTAGTATTACTTTTTTGTTTTGCATATTAAAAAAAAATGAGGCTGAAAAAGTAAATTCTTTGACCAAAGTGACATTTCCAAGGCCAGATTTCATAAAACATGGGGATACTTGACTTCTACTTTTCTTTAGGCCAAACATAGCCCCCAGAAAAGGCACTTAAAATTTTTAGGGTGAATGATATTTGTTAAGAAATAAGTGAGATGTGAATAATGAAAAGTACTTTAGCCATTAAATCTGTTTATTATAACAATAAAATATTTTAAAAATTCAGACATACTTCTCAATTTACCAGGGGTTTAGCTCTCCAGGAAAGATAAGAATCTGGCAGGTTGGAAGAGTTCTCTGATAAAAATGCTGTTCTCAATAATTTATAATTTACACTCCTAAAACTAGATGTTACTAAAGAGGCATCATGTTTGAAATACATCCAAATTCAAGAATCTCAAATACCACTGGTTAGGTAGGAGGGATTTAATAAATATGTTTTCATTTGTCCTACCTCATTCAAATTCTGAGACCAAAAATCACAGTGTGAACACTATTCAGTCATCTTGTATAATAAAAGGATAATATGCAAATCAACCAAATAGCAGAACTGCCAGTCGCTATGACGCACACTGACCACCAGGGGGAAGACACTAAACACGGGAGTTGCCCCCTGGTGGTCAGTGCGCTCCCACAGGGGGAGTGCTGCTCAGCAAGAAGCTGGGCTGACGGCTGGCGAGTGCAGCGATGGTGTGGGAGCCTCTCCTACCGCCGCAGCTTACCATCTGTCGGACAACCCCCGAGGGCTCCCAGACTGCGAAAGGGCACAAGCCAGGCTGAGGGGACCCCCTACCCCCACAGTGCATGAATGTCGTGCACTGAGCCTCTAGTTTATTTTAATATATCAAATACTTAGTCTACTAACACCTATGTATAGTACCAGGTCTTAGAGATGTAGACATGAAGTAGGCAAGAATCCCTGACTTCCTGCCTGTGGGGAGGAAGAGAATATGTAAACAAGTACGTGCAATAAAGTGTTGTAGGTGTTTTGATAGAAGTCAAGGGAAAAGAAAGGTACTGCCAGGTCTACCCAAGTGATGTGAAAGACTCCTCAGAAGTGAGGACAGTTGAGCTGACTTTTGAGAATTGAATAAAGTTGGTATTTACTAGACAAACAGGCTAGATAATATTCTAGGGATAAGAGCAATGTGAAACAAATAACATGTTTTTTAAAATTAATATGTAAGTAAGTGATCTTTGATAAGTTCAATTTTCTTTAAAAGACCATCTTAATTCTTTTATAAATACAGTACCCTTTCATTTCTACCTACCTGCTCTACAAACACACACACACACACACACACACACACACACACACATACACACACACACACTAAGCCAAAGCCTGGGCTTGTGTTATATCACATTTGAAATATGAAACTGACCAAAGTTAGACAGTTTCTAATTCTGGCAGCCAGAGAAATCTTAACACTATTGCATGTAAGTATTTTTAACATGAAAACTAACATAACACAAAGTACTATATGCAACCAAAAGGACTAATTTACAAAGACAGTAGGACCTGTTACTAAATTTCTGAGGTTTTGAACTTGGAAAGTCTCAATATACAGATTTCAAAACTGAAATAAAATGAAAATAATTAGTTATTTGAAACCCCCCTTCATCACCCTTTAAAGAGTTTCCATATTTTCAGTATATTTGAAAACAAAAATATTCAGGCACTATTTCTATTTCTCACTCTTCATCTTCACTTGATAAGTACTCTCCCTTACCTTTGTGACTTCTCTAAATTTTTCTCTGAAAGAGAGGAGGCTTACAAAGGAAAGGTTTTCCAGAATTCTTCCTAGTGTCAGTCTGAAATTCCAGAAGTAAAGATTATCACACATAACCCTAATACCTAACAAAACCAGGTTACCCTGCTAGCTTAAATCTATCCCTAAAAATAGTAGGCACTATATAATTATTGGTTATTATTAGGTACCAGGTATTATTCTGAGCAGCCTGCTCATTTCAAATCACTTAACCCTCAAAATAATCCTCTGAGGTCTTCACTATGATTATTTCTAAGTTACAGGTGAGGAAATGAAATCCCAAAGAGGTAAACCCCAGTAAATGACAGAGCTGGGATTCAAACCCAAGCAGTCTGGCTCCGAAGTCCATGCTCTTAATCACCACGGCCATGCCTCCGTACTCTCCTTTCCGGAATCTGAATTCCTTAAGCAACCATGTCTGCGTATTACATACTTCATATTCATAATTATTCACTGGTCCCTGGTTTATCCTGGTTGCTAAGAAGAACCTCTAACACTGACTACAGTCATTCCTAACGCTGAACAATTCACAGATTGACAGACAGACAAACAATACAATGTAAGGAGTCAAGGTTCCAAGTGCTCTCCAATTGCTGAGGATAGAGTGACTAATTCAGAAAGAGCAGGTTTTACAGAGGAAGTGATATAAGCAAGGCATTTAATGCTGAACTGAACCAAAACATACTGTAGGATAGGTAGTATGAGGAAGGCTACCTATTTAATTGTTTCAACCATTAAAACAATATGAGCAAAAATATAGAGGTGGGAAAGAACAAACTATGCTGAGAAATGGTGAGCCGTCTATGTCTGGCTATAAAGGGAAATGGTAGAAAACCAGACTAAAGGTTGGATCAAGGTCAGACTGTGATGGGCCTTAAATCCAAGTTAAGAAATTTGGAGTAAATGTTGAAGGAGCCAGAAAACCTTGATCAAGAACTTTGACTAAAGAGACATAATTTGAATTAGGTTTTAGAAAGATATCTCTGGCCACCTTCTGCCTCAACAAGTTTAAGAAGATTAAAATCATGCCAAGCATATTTTCTGACCACAATGCTTTGAAATTAGAAATCAACTGTAAAAAGGAAGTATAAAACCCACAAATAGGTGGGGATTAAACAACATACTACTAAAAAATGACTGAGTCAAAGAAGAAATAAAAGGTGAAGTCAAAAGAAATATAGAGACAAATGAGAATGACTATATAATATATCCAAACTTCTGGGATGCAATGAAAGCAGTAATAAGAGGGAAATTTATATCATTACAGGCCTATCTAAAGAAACAAGAAAAATCTCAAGCAAATAATCCAACATTACATCTCAAAGAACTAGAAGAAATTCAAAAGCAGCCCAAAGTCAGCAGAAGAAAGAAAACAATAAAAATTAGAGCACAACTGAGTGAGATAGAGAACAAAAAGACTATACAAAAAATTAATACCGTATTTGCCAGCGTATAAGACGACTGGGCGTATAAGACGACCCCCTAACATTTCCACTCAAAATACAGAGTTTGTTATATACTCGCCGTATAAGACTACCCCCTCTTCCGCACACCTTCCACACACCAAATAAAAGGTAAAACAATATCAGATTTGATTTTAACATTTTAATTTATATTCAAATGCTTATGACATGCAGGAAAACTGTCACAAGGCTGTATGTAATCAAACATATACGTAAAACAGTGCAAGTTTATTACCGGTAAACATACCGGTAATTCACTAAAGAAAACACACTCTATAGACTGGTACCGTAGATGCTTCTCAGGAACACAGGCAAGCAGCCCACAACCTAGAGGGACTGTCAATGATAGAAGAAAGAT
>NW_006294400.1:4264920-4266568 GCF_000327345.1 Myotis davidii | reverse complement strand
TCCCTGGGACCTCACTAGTGCGCAAGTGCGAGCTCTTCAACATTCTAACAGGCACCATGATAGCGCAAAATCGCGAATCTTCAATGCATATGTAAAGAAATATACGGTAACCCGAATTTACCACACTCGCAAAATCGCACACAGCCAACCATACACCCAGTATGGTATCGCGATTCGTGATTTTGCGCTATCATACTGGGTGTATGGTCGGCTGTGTGCGATTTTGCGAGTGTGGTAAAATCGCATAACAGCAAAATCGCATAACAGCCGAGCATACACCCAGCAGCGCTGCTGATGCCTGAACGGTATGTGGAATGAAGTGGGCAGGCATCGGGAGGCCACTATGGCACAGGGCAAGCACTATGGGCAGTCTATCTGAAGTGTACCTGGCGTATAAGACGACCCCCCACTTGGAGGCATATTTTTCAGGGCCAAAAAATCGTCTTATACGCTGGCAAATACGGTACACTAAAGAGCTGGTTCTTTGAAAAGATTAATAAAATGGATAAACCCCTGACTAGATTCACTAAGGAAAAAAGAGAAAAGATTTATATAAACAAAATTAGAAATGAAAGAGAAGTTAGCACAGATATCACAGAAATACAAAGGATCACACGAGAATATTGTGAAAGACTATATGTCAACAAACTCAATAACCTAGAAGAAATATAAGTAAGTTTCTAAAAATATATAACCTTCTTAAACTGAATCATGAAGAACTGGAAAAACTAAATAGACTGATCAACAGTGAGGAAATGAAACAACCATCAAAAACCTCCCCCAAAAATGAAAGTCCAGGACCAGATGGCTTCATTAGTGAATTCTACCAAACATTCAAAGACAATTTGATAACGATCCTTCTCAAACCCTTCCAAAAAATTAAAGAAGAGGCAATACTTCTCAACACATTTTATGAGGCCAACATAAAACCAAGACCCAGCAAAAACACAAAAAAATAAAACTACCGAACAATATCTCTAATGAATACAGATGCAAAAATCCTAAACAAAATACTAGTAAATTGAATGAAATATAATATATCACAATCAAGTGGGGTTCATTCCAGGGGTACAAGGATGGTTCAACATACATAAATTGATCCCTGTAATATACCACATTAACAAAATAAAATGATAAAAATTATATGAACTTATCAATAGATACAGAAAATGCATAAGATACAACATCCATTTTATGATTAAAATTCTCAATAAAATGGGTATAGAAGAAAGGTACCTCAACATAATAAAGGCCGTAGAAGACAAAACTTCAGCTAATATCATACTCAACAGTGAAAAACTGAAAGCTTTTCCTCTAAAATTAGGAACAAGACAAGTCTTACTCAACACTAGTGGCCCAGTGCACAAATTCGTGCACATTGAAAGGAAATTAATTAGAAGAAATATTTTAATATCGCTATTCACCGTTTCTCTATAATAGAAGTGTCAACCAAATTCAAGATCAATGACAGATGGAAACACATGCGTGCAATTGGCGCCAGCAAGAGCTTTATATGTATCACGCATGTGCAGGTCAACTTAGCCTTTTATATATATACTAGAGGCCCGGTGCACAAAATTTGTGCACGAGGAAGGGGGGTGTCCCTCAGCCGGGCCTGTGCCCTCTCCAGTCTGGGACCCCTTGGGAG
>NW_006294400.1:4222774-4264521 GCF_000327345.1 Myotis davidii | reverse complement strand
TTAAATACATTCTGAGCAGTGTGAAAACCTGAAGTCATTTTCAAGGTCCACCATTTATTACTTCTTTTCATTCAGGTCAAGTTTCTAAGCTTTCTAAATCTCCATTTTCTGGCTAATGAAAAGAAAATAGGATTCCACTGAGTCTCCTATCTACCTACTTCAGGACTTCTGTGAGGATCAAATGAGATGAGCATGGGAAAATGCTTCACAGATATTTGGTTACAGTGTAAAATATTTCCACCTGGCTATAAAGCAAGTCGTGTTCCTGGGCTGAAGAACTGCAAGGAGGCTAGTCGCTAAGGAGAGGAAGCTGGGTGTTAATATGTGATGTCATTACCCAGTACCCACAGCCACTGTTTCCGGGCAGGGCTGGGCTGTGGGCTGCATTTTGTGCCATGGGGTCTTGGCAGTGTCAGCTGTGATTTGGTGGGGTTTGCTCTGGGGTGGTGGCGGGTGTGTGTCCCGCCGAGTGTTGCTTTGTGGGCGCCAGGTCCATGGTGCCGTTTATTGTTAAATGGCCTGTCACGAGGGAGAGGAAGATGGGCAATGCTACGTGACATCATTACCCGGTGCCCACAGCCACCGTTTCCGGGCTGGGCTGGGCTGGGCTGTGGGCCACATTTTGCACCATGGGGTCTCAGCAGCATCGGCTGCGATTTGGTGGGCTATTGCTCCAGGGTGATGGCAGGGCCTGTGTCCCACTTAGGGGAAGCCAAGTGTTGCTTTGTGGGCGCAGGTTCCCGGTGACATTTCTCTGTAAATGGCCAGTTCGCATCACGGTAGCTCCTGCGTTGAGCATCTGCCCCCTGGTGGTCAGTGTGCATCATAGCAACCAGTTGGACAGACACTTAGCCTATTAGCCTTTTATATCTATAGACAGTACTGTAAGCAATCAGGCAAGCGAAAGAAATAAAAGACTTTCCAATTGGGAAGGAAGGAGTGTTACTTTTTGCAGGTGACATGATTCTTTATACAGAAAAACCTACAGACTCCACTGAAAAACTACTCTAAACAATAAGCAAATACATTAAAGTTGCAGGATATAAAAGCAATGTACAAAAATCCATTGCATTCCTATATACCAGTGATGGCGAACCTTTTGAGCTCGGTGTGTCAGCATTTTGAAAAACCCTAACTTAACTCTGGTGCCGTGTCACATATAGAAATTTTTTGATATTTGCAACCATAGTAAAACAAAGACTTACATTTTTGATATTTATTTTATATATTTAAATGCCATTTAACAAAGAAAAATCAACCAAAAAAATGAGTTCGCGTGTCATCTCTGACATGTGTGTCATAGGTTCGCCATCACTGCTACATACTAACAATGAAATTTCAGAAAAAAGAAATGGGAAAAAAAACCAACAATTTATTTTGCAATTGTAACATAAGAATAAAATGCCTAGGAATAAAGTCAACAAAGGATGTGAAAGTCCTATATATTAAAAACTACAAACATTATTAAAAGAGATTGAAAAAGACACAATGAAATGGAAAGATATTCTGTGTTCATGGATTGAAAGAATCAACATAGTTAAAATGTTCATATTACCCAAAGCAATATATAGATTTAATACAATCCCCATCAAAATCTCAATGACATTTTTTAAAGAAATAGAACAAAAAACCATCATTATTTGTTATGGAACCAAAAAAGACCCAAAATAGCCAAAGCAATCCTCAGAAAAAACTTCAAATAATACTATAGAGCAACAATTATCAAAACAGCATGGTATTGACAGAAAAGCAGATACAAGACCGATGGAACAGAATTGAGAGCCCAGAAATAAAACCATGGGTATATGGGCAAAATTTTTTTCAAATATACTTTATTTTTTACAGAGAGGAAGGGAGAGGGATAGAGAGTTAGAAACATTGATGAGAGAGAAACATCGATCAGCTGCCTCCTGCACACCCCCTACTGGGGATGTGCCCGCAACCAAGGTACATGCTCTTAACCGGAATTGAACCTGAGACCCTTCAGTCCTCAGGCCGATGCTCTATCCACTGAGCCAAACCAGGTAGGGCTGGGCAAAAATGTTTTGACGAAGGAGCCAAAAACAAACAAGGGAGGGGGAAAAAAGCCTCTTCAATAATGGTGCTGGGGAAATTGGAAAGCCACATACAAAAGAATGAAACTAGACAACAGTTTGTCCCATGTATAAAAATTAACTCAAAATGGATCAAAGACCTAAATAAAAGATCTGAAAAACTAAAGTACATAGAAGAAAACATAGGTACTAAAATTATGGACCTTAGTTGTAGAGAACATTTTATGAATTTGATCCCAAACGCAAAAGAAGTAAAGGCAAAAATAAATGAATGGGACTATATCAATCTAAAAATTTTCACAGCAAAGAAACTGACAACAAAACAAAAAGGCAACCAACTGAATGGGAAAAGATATTTTACAAATAACAGTTCTGACAAAGGTCTAATATCCAAAATATATAAAGAACTCATACAACTCAGTATCAACCAAACAATCCAACTAAAAAATGAGCAGAGGCCCTACCAATATGGCTCAGTTGGTTAGACTGTCATCCCACACACTGAGAGGTGGTGGGTTCAATTCCTGATCAGGGCATGTCCCGGTTGGGGCGCATGCACAGGATGCAACCAATCAATGTTTCTCTCTCACCTCTCTCTACCTCCCCCCCTAAAATCAATTTTTAAAAAATTGTTAATGAGCCGAGACCGGTTTGGCTCAATGGATAGAGCGTCGGACTGCGGACTCAGGGGGCCCGGGTTCGATTCCGGTCAAGGGCATGTACCTGGGTTGTGGGCACATCCCCAGTGGGAGATGTGCAGGAGGCAGCTGGTCGATGTTTCTCTCTCATCGATGTTTCTAACTCTCTGTCTCTCTCCCTTCCTCTCTGTGAAAAATCAATAAAATATATATTTAAAAAAAAATTGTTAATGAGCAAAAGACCTGAACAGACACTTCTCCCAAAAGACATACAAATAGCCAACAAATATATGAAAAGATGCTCAACTTCACTAGCTATTAGGGAAATGCAAATCAAAACTATAATGAGATACCACTCCACACCTGTTAGAATGGCTGTTATCAACAAGACAAGTAATACTAAATGTTGGAGATGTTGTGGAGAAAAAGAAACCCCACTAATGGTGGGAATGTAAACTGGTACAGTCATTATGGAAAACAGTATGGAGGTTCTGCAAAAAATTAATAGAGTTACCATATGACCCAGCATTTACTGGAAAAATCTGAAAACATTTATTTGCAAAGATATATGCACCCCTATGTTCACTGCAGCATTACTCATGGTGACCAAGACATAGAAACAATTAAAGGGTCCTTCAATAGATGATTGGATAAAGAAGATACGGCACATGTATACAATGGAATACTTCTCAGCCATAAGAAAAGGTGAAATACTGCCAATTGTGACAACATAGATGAAACTTGAGAATATTAAGCTAAGAAAAATAAGTCAGAAAAAGTTAAGAGCCATATGGTTTCATTCATATATGGGATATAAAACTGAAAGTAACAAATGAACAAACAATAAAAACAAACAAAAACTCATAGACACAGACAATAGTATGGTGGCTAGCAAAGGGAAGGGGTTGTGGGAGTAGTAAAAGGGTAAAGAGGACCAAACATATGGTGATGGAAGACAATCTGACTTTGGGTGGTGGGCACATAATACAATATACATATCATGTAGCATAGAAATATACACTTAACCAATGTCACCCCAATACCTTTAATTTTTAAAAATTAAATATAAATCCTATATAATAAAAGCCTAATATGCAAATTGACTGAACGGCAGAATGACCGGTGGAACGACGGGTCAACGGGTCATTATGATGCATACTGACCACCAGGGGGCAGACACTCAATGCAAGAGCTGCCCCCAGCCCACAGACCAACCAAGGCGGATGCCAGCAGCACCCCCCCAACCACAATTGTCCAGCCAGTCACCCTGCAGAGGGAGGCGACCGGCAGTGGGGGATGAGGCTGGCCAACACAGGTGCCAGAGGGGACTCCCAATTGCCCTGCTGGATGCCCCACAGATTGGCCCTGATCACCGACCAATCCTAGGGACCCTACCTGTGCATGAATTTGGTGCAGCGGGCCTCTAGTAATATATAAATAAATAAGCCTGTCCAACACCATTCCATTTTTAAATTTACCCTTTTCTGGAAATGGGGCGGGGGGGCGGGGGTAGGTTCAGGATATAGATATAACAGAATAGCTTCTCTTATACACGAAATGGTGTTTTGTGTGTTTTTTCCCAACCACTTTAAAAAGCACTGACCTAACATTTGTCCAATTTCATAAATTCAACTTGTAATAGCAAGGGGAAAATAAGAGGTAACACGTGACAGATTATTTTTTAGTATTTTTAACCATCATGAGCCTATAACTTGAAAAACATTTAAACACACCAATCATCAAAAACAGGACACTTTTAAACATATACAGAGAAGCACATGTTTAATCTGAGATGCATTTATACATCTGTAATCTATCAATGAATCTTTTCGAAATCTGTAATGTGGTCCATCAAAATGGCTACATTTGGTAGCAATACTGGAGACCTGCATACTACTTGAAGAAAGCTGATTCAGCAGGGTGCTTTGTTGCTAGTATGTTAAGCAATCACCTCCCAGGTTTAAGGGTCTGAAAAGATTCAGAGTTTATATCTGTGGATGAGAAAATTACATCTCTACCTATAATCCCAGACTGCCAAATTACTAAGAAATATGGAAACTGACCTTTGGAACAAGAAGTTGAAAAAATCCATGCATCAACAGTGCCTCTTAGAAAAGCACACATCTAAAATCAACCTAAAAGATTATCTTCTCTAAGGGCAATTCCAAGACTTTTCACTTGGGTTTCTCTGAGCCGTTCTTGCAAACGCTACTAACTTCTATGGCTTCACACCACAAAGAACAAGAAACTGCATGCATGTAGTTACATGGCCTCATGACTACCCAAAGTTCCTAGTTTTCAGAGGCATTTCCAATTTCTGGCCATGCCATTGTTCTACAAACCACCAAAATTACCTGGATATGCACTGCCTTTGTAGCCTACTAGACAGTAAGGTCCTTCAGAGAATGGTAGATCTACTTATTCTCTCTTCCTCTTGACTGGGTCACATTCTGCAAATACTACACTTACCAATCTGTCACTCAATTAATGCACAAAACCAAATCTACTTTCCTAGACAGTTTCTGCCACCAAAAACAGACATGAGGATGGGGAAAGGGAATCAGCAAATGCAGCCACTTATTAAGTTTTTTAAGGCCAGGTTGTGGAAGCATTTTAAAGTGTGAGCCATTGGACCCTTATATAAGTAAATCCTTTGGATGAAATTCAAGTGAACTGACAAATTCTGTTCCATGGTGTATGGTGTCATAAAAAGTTTCCAGGACCAAACTTGACCTCACCATTTAAAGTGGATCTAATCTGAACAGATTGTATGAGTAGGTTAGAAGGATGACAGCATCCACTTTGAAGAAGAATGGGGGAAGAAAAGGAAGTTCAAAAGTTTCCAAGAGAAAAGGGATATACCCAGAAATGATTCCATTCTTTGTGAGCTTGGTGAATGCGAGACCCAAAGGCCCACAAACCCCAAATCTCAATTCCAATTTGAAGATTCTATGGCTTAGGCAAGTCACTACAGAAGGACTAGCAGCACTTTGTGGAATCAATGTCACATTTTATACAGACCAGGAACTCTGCTGCTTGTGTTTCTCTGGACTATTATTAATGGGGGCAAAAATCAAATGTTATCGTTTCACATTTTTTGTAAATATGACACATGTGTGTCATATTACACAATGTTGATACAATGAAGCCTCCTTTCACAGTAGCAAAAAATTTAGGAGCTGTGGATTATATCTTTAACTTTCCTATTAGATAGTATTCTTTCAAGGAATCAGGGCATGAACAACTTTTTGAATAGAAATGTTTAGTCTCTGGCTTCTCAAAATTTGGAAGGAAATAACATGAAAGTTTTCATACACAGGAGCTCCCCAAATGAATGAGGCAATCACCAAATCGGATGTCTTTCTCATCAGAATCTTCCAATCCATTTACGTAGGTTATACTGTAACTAAGAGCTTAAGATATGTTTTCTGTAGAGTATACCTGAAACATGAACAGATGAAAACTCCATATTTAAGCAATTACATATGCAACTCAGAAATGCCAATTTCCATCACAATTAGCCTAAGTTATGCAACATATTTTTGTTCCTTTTTAGTATATAGGTGATGTATGTTTTTATAATTTGCTTAACTGCCTATAGTGAAATTTTAAAATCACATAGACCATTTAAAACCATAAAAGACAGGGTACCTTTTTATTTTTCCCAATGTACCATGTTTCTACATTGCTTGTAGAGCTGTACAAGAAACACTGTTCATTTCTATATAAAGATTTCCATAAAATTTTTATAGTTTCTATAAATGCATAAAGATTGTTAGTTTCATTATAACCTCTGTTTCAGTGCCAGTGGAAAGAAAAATTACCTGCAACTCTAAACAGCAATCTACATATACAGAGGCAGAAAGTGTACTGAGACCTCTATTTAAAGAGCTCTAAGACACTCGCTATATTTCATCAAAATGTAGATGAGCATACTGGAGAAGCAACTTCTAGCACACTCATCTCTGATCGCCACTCTTAGAACAAACAGGCTATAAAAAGTGCAACTGTGAGAAGAAATTTTCAATTCTACATGCATTAGTACAAGAACTAATCGTATTATAACTAACACAATTTCAAACAGTAGGTGTAATGCCTATTATACTTGACACATTACAAGGCTACTTATGGAAATCTTCTCTCTGATAGGTTACTATGTCTTTATTCCAAATTAGCCCATACTACAAGGTATAATTACTAAAGGCTCATTGTTTTATTCTGAAAAATCATATAATGTTTTGCAGCTAGGATTTTGATGAGAGTGGTGACCATAATGTGCTAACATGTTAATTTTAACTACTCTTTTCTTCCTTGATTCAATTAATATTCATTAAAACTGCACTAATCACAATGAGTAAAGTTTTACCAATTATTTTCATAATTATGAATGAATACAGTAAACATAATAGAATAATTATAAATCCACTTAATTAACTAAAAGGTTATTTCCAGCAGGGAAAGATAATTCATGTTTTGTTTTCTTATTTTTAATGCTAGATTGACAGGTTGATATCTTTAAGAAACCATTTCTAGAAATGAAAGATATATATTATTATTATTGAGATTGTGCTTTTCTTTAACAAAAATTTTCTATTGGTCAGGCTATGTTAAGAGCCACATTATCTAAAGTTATAATAAGAGATTGCAAAGAATCTGGTTTAAGCTACCAAAACCAAAGTCACTTGACAATTTGCATCTGTATTAGTAATCTCAACCCTAAAATAAAATTTAGACTATTTCATATTATGCTTATGAAAGATAGAATTTTCAAAATTTTATAAGTTGTTAAAAGATTTTTTTAAATGCGGGATCCTTTTCAAGTCAGGATTCTACCAATGTTGCTGTTTTAGTATTTAAAGTAGCTAAGCACTAGACAAAAGCAGATGAGTAAGTAATGTGAACTCTGAAAAAGGCCTTGCTTCTGTCTTTTTTGTTGTTTGTTTTCCTTTTCTAAAAAAAAAATTAAGCATTGTGTGTCTTTCTGGAATTAACAAAGGCTATACTTTCAGGCTTAAAGATAGCAGGCTTACCAGATTTTAAATGAAATATTGAGTGCTACAGTGATTTAATGGTTTTAAACCATAGATGTCATTGTGGTCTGAGGGTGTCACAGACAACTTAAGGAAGAAAAAGGAATGGGGCACAGAGAAATCACTTTGTCAGTAATTACAATAAAGAGTCCTAAAATGTGGCTCAGGCTGCTCATTACTTCTTCCTTCTGTATCAAGACCCTTATTTACATTTCAGATTACATTTTTTATGAAACAGTAAGATCTCTCAGAGCTGAGAGGACTGAAATAATGAGGGGAAAACATTTTAATAAAACGTGTTGGGTCTGCATTACTTCCGTGTCAGAAAGAACGGCTACTTCTTAGTGATGGATCATTTATTCTGCTTCTAAACGAGAAGCAAAAAGATGAAACTGATGAACTTTTACTGCCCATTTGTCTTTAGCAGACAATTAAGACAGAGAAGATCAAAATGGATTATCATACCACGCAGACAACTGGCCCAACAGTAATACATCTCTGGGACCACAGATTTGTAACTCTCTTTTATCCCTCCCCTTTCTTCTTACTTCTTTTTCCACTCTAAAGGCAGTGCTAGCTTTGTGGCTCAAGGAGAGCCAAAAGGCTGGTCATCATTATTCAGTCACAGATGTCAATCTAACCTCCCTTTTTTCTCAGTTTCTAAAGCAGTGAGCCACAATAATTTGTGACAGATTCTTTTACTGTAAGGTACAAAGAACACACAGAATAAAACATCTAGCAGCAGCAAGCGTCTCTGATCAAGTGTGCTGGTACATGGGAAATACACAAATGTAAAAACAAGCACTGGTAGTTGAGGCGAATGAAGAGAAAAACTGAGGGGGAGAGAGAGAGAGAGAGAGAGAGAGAGAGAGAGAGAGAGAGTGAGTTAATAAGCGCTTTACTTTGTGGTGAATTATATCAAATATTCTTTATGGGTTACATCATAAATGTTTTAATACTAGAAATGTTGTCTAAATTAAGTGCATATTCAGCATTTAAGGTTTGCATGTAATAAAAATATTTCTAAGATTTCTTTTAGAGGGGAAAGATAATTTTGTTTAATCCAACAAATGCTAAGAGAAAAGATATAAGATCAGAAACCAAATAATAAAAAAGGTAAATAAGAAATATGTAGGTCTCATTTCCTTTAGCAGTAAATTAACTCTCAAATAAATATCTGGAAATTTGGAGGTAATTTCATCAAAAATAAAGTAGATCTTTCATTCTTGAGTTATATGTGGAAAAGAAGGGAACCCATGTGTTAAGTCAAGTTAGAAGAGATGCTAAGGAAGGCAGTGGTATGTATACTCTCCTAAACCTACATCTAGCCCATGAGTATCATCCTCCAAATTTCAAAACTATGTCAAAAAAGAAAATAAACACTGATTCCTATGAACACTTTAAAATAGCTGAAGGCTATCATTACTTTTTAGATTCTTACTATAATTTTAAATAATTCCAACTTCAACATATTAAACAATTTTAAGATCATCTATTAACCAAAATAAAGAGAACTAAGTTCATGACATAACAATATCTAATCTATAAACTGGGCTCCATATGCAATGACAGAATTAGTAACAGTCTATATTTTTGTCTATACACACATATATACTATATGTACATCAACTCTCCCCAAATACACAAACATCTATAATAATAAAAGCATAATATGCTAATTAGACCAGATGTCCTTCCAGACATCCTTCCTTCCGGACAAAGTCACAGCGGGCACGGGCCACAGCAGAGGTGGCAGAGGCTCCCCAGCTGCGGCCGCGGTGGGTGGGGGCCGGGGCCAAGGCCCTTGCATGAATTTCGTGCATCAGGCCTCTAGTATACATCTACTCAGAGAAATAAGCATGGAAAAACAAACATCAAACAGTCATAGTGGTTATCTCTGAGTAGTAAAATTACAGATGGCTTGTATTTTCTTCCTTTTCATTCTTTTTATTTATTTATCTATGTTTTCTAAATATATTTTATATTGGACATATTATCCTTGTGACTTTTTTTAAAAAGTTATACCAAAAAATATCGTGATGATCAAAAACTTTCAGATAAAGTAAGAAACTACGTTTAAAGGAATAGATCCAGATATTAACCATATTATTTTAAGTTTCACCTACAAAATTTTCTCTCATTGAGTAATTCAGATCATTGAATCACAAAGGTTATTTATTTACATAGACACAAGATTTTAAAATAATGATTTTCTTAAGAACTATGGTCTCAAGTCTATTCAAAATAATACTTTAAGATTTTCCACTTTTTGGATATTGTTTAGTGAAGGAAAATCATTAATAAAAAAGGTCCTATAATCTTTGGATTGTGTAGTTTAAATCAAATGGGCTCAACTGCACTGCAATTTAAGGCAAGATAAAAATTTAACTGTCCAGTTGGAAGATGAAGTCAGAGGTAGAGTGAGAAGGTTAATATTTTTTTTTAATTTCATTTAAAAGCCTTGGGATCACAAAGCAAACCACACCAGTTCTCTTCAGGTCTTGTACAATAAAATCTCATTACAAAGCATCTCATTATACTGATTATCCAGCTATATTGCTGGTCACAATATGTCCCCTGTATTCACAAAGATGTATCAGATACTTTGCCTTCTGTTGTATGGCCACACTGCAAAAGTGTTACTACTACTATACTGGGTATTTCTATTCCATTGTATTTATCCCATTCAATGACTTTTTTAACAAACAAAATTAAGTAAGTATACTTCAGATATATGTTATATTGCATACAATATTCCACATGTGAAAGGTTTTATACTTTTTTATTTAGCATAGTCAAAGATGCTTTTTTTAAAAACTACTTTAAAAAGCATACTAAATTGCAAATTTGAACTAAAAATGTAAGGTTCCCCCAAAACTTACAAAACATCTCCAATGTTTCTTTTGCGTTTTCTTTTTCTCTAATGTTTCTTAAAAGTGAAGCTGGAATCCAGAATGCATAACCTGGATCTAATCATCAAGATTAGAGCAGCATCAGAACTTCAACAATATTTTGTGATTTAAATAGTTCCTTCCACTGCATTTTATGCTTGCAAAACACAAGAAATTCAAGATGGCAGGACCAAATGGGCTTTCTTAAATTTCATTACAATTATTCTCACCACCCTCAAGACCCTTCCTGCATGTGTAATCTTCTACTTTGAGTACTACCACAACAAATAGTTCCATAATATATTTCAAATCCCAGAATATGTTATAAAGTTCCCTCCTCCCCCTTTTTGTTACACTGGTTCTTGACACTTAAATAACAACAAAAGCAAAAACAAAAACAAAAATCCAAACTATTTCCTAATGAACTGCAGACTGTAGCATAGCTTAAAGTAAAAAGTAAAATTCATGATAGATTTTTCTTCCTTACTTTCTGTGCATTTTTCCCCTGAAGGTAACACCCCAAACAAGCACCAATATTTTCCATCCTACTTGAATGTTTTACTTTTTGACTTGGGTTCCTAATTACTGTTTCTCTTCCCTTCTAAAAATTCATTTATCTCTTTCAGTAAAAAAGAACAGTAATAATATGTTGAACAACTCTGAAATAAATTTTGTCATGTAAAAAATTAATTACGCATTCCGAACCTGGTCACTGTAGTCCTCTGGGAATTGCCTCTGCACCTCAGGATCTGTAAATAATTGACAGATAATATTAATTGGCTTTGGATTAGTGAGCAAGCAGAGGATCACACATTAATATTTGATCAGAAGATGATAGCAGCCCTGGCAGGGGATCCAAGGGGGGCAGCTGAGGCTGCTATGTTGATGAGCACAAGGAAGGGCTCGGCGAGGCACTCCCATTACCCTCCTCCAGAAATATAAAAAAGAAAAATTTTAAAGACCTGATGCTACTGTTAACTTGAAACTATTACCTAATGCAAAAACCTCGCCAGCTGCAAATTGCCCTCAGTATATTTTTTCCAGAGAAAATGAGTCTTAAACTGCTTGACTTTTCTTCTCTAATCAGAAGCCTCCTTTTCATAGTTACAGATGTAGGCTTGATAAACCACCTTTAACACCCCCCTTTCAGATTGGGGTGGGGGAGGGGGAAGTTAGGGCAGTGAGGGTGAGAGAATTCTTTCAACGAACAAATGCAAAATTCCTTGCTTTTAAAAATAAAATATATTCCTCTCAAAATACTTACAGTAAAGCTCTTGAAAATACAGATAAAACTAGGTAAATTCTTCAAAACAAACAAAACAAAACAATACACTTTTAGCTTACCAGTGTAAACAAATTTAAACTTGCTCAGAAACTAGAAAATACATAAATGAAAACACCTTTCATGGCATTCAGTTTAAATCGAGTTACTAAAGGGGTCACTGGATTCTTCAATCATAGTTGCAAGATAATCCAATGCCACTGTCTTTAAGTCAATATAGAAGTGTACTAATTAAAAGCTATTAGCACTCCATTTGCTATTGATTAGAAAACCATTCAATCTTTTCCAATAAAAGAAAGATTTGGTTCCTCAGAGACACATTAAGGGGAGGATCAGAATAATATCTATTTGAGAAACTATGTATCAATGCAAAAGGCTTTTGGAAAAGCACAATAGTTGAGGGTCCTTTCTCACAATCATGACAATACATACTACTCACTTTTCATATCTATGTTTTAAAACACCAATTTACTTCTCTGTGAAAACGAATCCGTGTAAAAGTTAAAACCCTTCAAATCACAACCAAAACGCAGGTAATTGTTCTGCAGGGAAGAATCAAAAAGAGAGAAAACTAAGGGTCTATTCACATATTATATTTAAATCCTAGAAATACCTGTTTTGTCATTAAAGTCAATGGACATTACTTTTCAAAACCTAAGACTAATAACAAAAGCAAGAATATTCAAAAGATCACATCAAGAGCAGAGTGTCCCAAAATGGGTGGTGCAAAAAACTTAAAGGATCTGTAGACCATTTCAGCTCCTGAAGTATCTTCTGGTTGACTTAAAAACTAAGGATCAATGTATTTTTTTACCTTCATCTTCAAATACTAGAAGGGAGAACTGGCGCTTCTACAGTATGACTAACAGAATTCTGGTGTAATTCCTACTGCAGTACGGTGCAGAGCTGCCCTGGTAGGGCAATGAATACACTGTCTGCTTCTCTCTGGCCTGAAGGGCTACAATCACACAAGGACTTGGTCCTCTTAAGACAGGAGGTCGGAGGGCAGTAAGGGCAATAGGTAGGTCTACAGGGAAGAATTAGCCAGCAAGATAATAAAGGGACAGCCAAATGCCCAACAGACCTCTAGAAGTGTGTTTGGGGTGGGGTGGGGTGAAAGTGAAGGGGAGGCTCAAAAGAGGGCAATGGCTATAATTCCTAAAACATACAAAAATGACTTGATGGGTGTGGGGTGGAACAAGTGGTTTTTTAGGATTTAAAATTTGTTCCCAAGACCAAAAAAAGATTTAAAAAGAAAGATTTTAAAAGATTTAAAAAGAAAATGTACTTCTAAGACACTGAAATACACTGTAAAACAGAGGTTGGGAAAGCCACAAAATAATCTAAGGCATATTCATTTTCTTCCAATTGTCAGGTGGTTAACACTTACTCTTCAAGCAGAAAACTTCAGACAAAAATGACTCATATATAAATCTTTAATATCATGTCCCCTTTCTTGTAGTAGTTGTGCTCCTTGGGAACCAGAAATACCAATGAAAATAAAGATGGAATAAAACCAAAAACTTTATTTTTTTTTACCATTTGGTGAGGGGATGAACATCAGAAACCAAAATTTGTGGTATATTCTTTAATTTAAAAATATCTTGCTATAGATTAGAGAAAGGTTTTTAAATCTCTTTAACCAACTATATTAATAAGAAACTACATTAATGATTAACTTGTCACTTTGAAATGTATTTAATTCATATATACAACATAGAATTGAAAAAGAGGAGGAACCACGGATAAAAAGAAAAATTGACCTATTTTAAGATGAGGATCACTCAAACCATATTACCCTAAACACTGCCTCAATGGTGGGCAATGTAATAAACACCACCAACTTAAGTCCTTCAAATGTCCTAAGATTAACCCTATAGTGAGATTCCTAGATTTTAACAGAATCATGTTCCAAGATAATACATGAATTTTATTTACTATGATTCAAGCATAAAACTTTTACTTCCTTTCTTTAAGGCCCTAAGGTTACAAAAGCAAATTTCATGGGTCCTTAACACTCTTCTAAAACAATATTTTTTTTAAAAAAAAAGGCAATGTTTTTTAAAACCAAAGTCCAACCTATAAAGTTTCATTCAATTAGCTCAGAGAGCCAGTCTCATAGTTAATAAAAGTATGAAAGCCATTTTGCAAAAATTAACACAAAAACTAAAAATAATTTGTTTGAATGTCTTTAAAATGCCTATTTTATACAGTAGGTTGAAATCCTTTTTCACAGTGAGTTGATCATTATGCCACAATGTCACCAAAATATCGACATTGGAAACATCTGAGTTAAAAAGGTCCAAATACAATCTGCTTTTCTCAAGCAACACAACACCCGCCTTACTAACAGTTTCAGCATGGCACATGTACAAAACCTAGCACCCCGCAGTTAAGCAAACCGCCTTTAAATTTTCTGTCTGGCAGCAATCCACTTGCGTGTCTGTATGTTTTTACAAGTACTCTATGTATTTCATTGCATCAGCTGCATTTCTGAGTTTTAAACGGTCTGGGAACATTTTATGAAATGTTCTATATCTTTATATGGAAAATAACATACACTGGAAAACTGTGCATCGGTCTAATATTTATGTATCTATTTCTTTATCCACCATCCAATGCTATAATTGCTAATGCTCCAAAACACCTTCTCACATTCATACCCTCACCTCCAAACACAGTGTCACCAAACAGCTAACTTTAAAAAAAGTCACATAATTTGCTTAGGCAATTGGAAGTAAGAATAGAGTTACTGGCATATGTCAAGCTTTTCCTCTAAGATTTGTCCTTGACAGAAAATTAAGAACAAAGTAGTACATAACACCCTCTTCCCCCCTTATCCTTCTCTCAGCAACTTTCTCCTAATTTAAATAATACCTTATTATAAAATTAAAAATCATTTCCTAGGGAAATACTTTTAAACAACAAAATCATATTTAAAATATCTTGCCAACAAGATGTATGGTATGATAGATGGCATATTTCTCTTAGCCACATAAGCCTAATAAAGCTTCACATTATCCCAATGTAATGGGCCACTACCCTTGTCCCAGCACCATGGCCACGCAAGAGGCTGTCCCCACACAGAACAAGTGCACCACTTCCTCTGGAGGCCACAAGACACATCTCCATATTTAAAAGACATTTCACAGTACAGACTCCCAACAGCACAATCTCATTCAGGCACAAAACATGAGCATGCTTAGAAGGCTATGTCTTCACAGCAAAAAAAAAGTTTGATCTCAAAAATGTCTTGCTTTGAAGAAGAAGAAGACGACAAGAAGAAGAAAAGGAGGAAGAGGAGGAGGAGGAGAAAGGCTAATATTCTTCAATCTCAATAGTCCATGTTTTGTAGTTTTCTACTGTAATATACTTTTAAATCTTTAAGATATACCAGATTGCCACAGGATGTTTAATTAATAGAATAAGAGTTTGGGCAAGACTTACTAGAAAGGTGCTATAAATTATTTTACACAGGCTCCAAAACCTTGAGTTCTGCCTTAGGCTCAAAGTTCCTAGAAAACGTGGTAGACAGATCGTTTACAACAGAAATGCAAATAATTCATAAAAGTACTGTGGTTATGTATGAGGGCTCATTTGTGCATCAGTAACTAGTATGTGTATACACACACACACACACACACACACACACACACACACACACACACACCCTCACCAAATTATTTTCCTCTTTTTCTCTGTCACACCAGTGGACTCCACTTAAAGGGTCAAGGCATAACACTTTAACCTGATTATTAAAAAATACACTGTCTTCATTTTCTATGAAAGGCATAACAACTGCATACTAACCAAATGTTACAATCTTCTATAATCGGAGCTTTTTTAGGAAAATTTAAGAGAAACTGCAAATATGGCCGTTAACCCAGGAATCTACACTGCTTTCACTTTTAACATGTTAGGAATCAAGGCAGAAAATATTGTGTTTAATGCCTACTAAATTAATCTAGTCATTATCTCTAGTATATTTCAGTCAATAAGAGACAAACTATTGAATGTATTTAAAGCTAACAATTATAAAAAATCTGCCCTTTAAAAGTGAGACTTCAAAATTAGCTATAAATGATATAATCTCGCTCAATTTCATGGAGTTTAAGATACTATCTTTCTTTCCCCAACAACCATAAATGTTAATCCAAACTATAATCAGATTTAATTTTCTGGATGAGAAGATAAGAATATGCTGCAAACCAGTAATAGTCCATTACACTGCTCTTTCCCGAATGACATTTTCAACTTTTACACACCAAAAAATGTAGACTCTCAGAAAATAGTTTGAGAAGTTGTACATTTTGAGGATAAGCTCAATCTTCCCCAAAACACTATCAGAAATAAATTTTCTTTTAATCATCAAGAAAAAAAGTTAAATATTTTTGTATAATGTAGAATTAAAGTTTCTTGATAGTATGACTGCAAACTGGACCGCACTGAACTAATAAAGAGCTTTAAGGACATTACCTATTAAACCTATTATAGCTATAAAAAAATCAGCCAGCTTTACTTTACATGATAAAATAGCTGAGTCACTAGGTTGGCATTGTAACTAAATACAATTATTCTAGTAAATTATTCCATTGATGATAGTTAAAATTTACTTATTAAAAATAATATACTTTTGAAAGAAATGTTTTATAGTAAAAAAAAATCAACGTTTTCCTTTTCCTTGACAATCAAATAAATAGTTTCTGTTGTCTTTACTTTAAAATGTTTTAAAATTAAAAATTACTGATTCTAAAATACAGATTTTTATCCTGAAATTAAAAAGGAATATAATTCACTAATTTAAAAATCATTTCAAAGTACTTTAAGTAAACATTTGGTTTTCATGTACAAATGGCATTTCTTAGTTTAAAAAAAAATCTATTCAGGTATTAACTTTTTTCTCTAAAACATGAAGACTACCTGACATAAAAACTTTGAGTCATCACCAATTTTAATTCATGCTTCTTTCTATTCTAGTCTTTTCCCTCAATACTGGCATTGAAAATACATTCAAAAACTGCTTCACGGAGGCCAGCCTGATAAAACAAGAACAGGTCACCATCTACACCTATAATAAAATCCCAAACAGCATTATCCAGGGAAGGAGAGCACAACCCACCTCAGTATGGCAAGCAATGGAACCATTCATGTGCCAGATTTCTCCTCAAACTAGCATATTCTGCCTTTCAGACATATCCTGCTCCAATGTGACTATTTATGCATAAACAGCAGACACTGACCTATTGTTTTCAGTTGTTGGAGTTATGAATGTAGTACAGTTACCAATTAAGTGAATCAACAAGTCCTAAATGCATCAGCTGTTCTACAAATAATGAGTCCATTGACATTATGCAGTAAAATCTAGGGAGCTTCATCTTTCTTTCCAGAGAATGGTGATATTTTGACCAGCAAATGCCACTACTTAATGATAACTAATTTCATCTACAAAAGGAATATAATAAATCTGATCTTTAACCAAACTTATGCCACATAAACCCAAACTTCAAGCATTAGTCAAATTCCAAAGGAAGCTGTAAAATAAAAAAGAGAGGGTGTGCTGGAAGGGAAATAAATGTCGAAAGAATATGTTCTTATATTCTTACCTTTTACCTACTGAATATCCTAGTTTTCAACTTTACTGGTTTGCAGCATATTCCCATCTTCTCATCCGGAAAATTAAATCTGATTACAGTTTGGATTAACATTTATGGTTACTTAAATATTTAGGGTTTTTAAAATTAGTTTGACTTTGGAACTAATTCCTAAAATCTATCAAATTGACAGATGAATATTGACTTTTTTCCTAATAGTTATAATCTCAGGCTTCCATTTAATTTATGAGTTAGAATTCATCTTACCCCCTCTTTTTGTATGAGTACTATTAAGTGTCATATTTTTACTCCCATATGAATAAGTACTTCAGATCTAACCTAAATGACAGCTGTGCCCTTTATGTCCCACAAACATGACATCACTGCATATAGTCTTCATAAATAGATATACCACATCTGTCAATTAGGTGAAAAGAGATAACTTAATTATATACTCAAAAACAAAAACAAAAAATATTGATTGAGTGTCCACAATGTGCCAGACACTAAGATAGGTATTTTGTATAAAATTTCTAATTTTACATTCATGACAAAGCTATGATATTGGGACTATCATAATCAATTTTATCAGTTAAAGAAAGCAATCGGTTATCACTTGCCTAAAGTTAAAAAATTAGTATTTATTCATGGCACAAATACTCTGATGTGACTCATCCAATTAATGAATAGGACATAGTCTTTGCTCACAAAAAGTTTACAAACTAACCCTAATGGAGAGTACAGAGAATTAAACAAGCAATTACCACAGGCTTGGTAAGTGCTATGCTGGGGAATGGTAGAGGGGATCCTGGCCAGGATGGAAAAGGCCTCAGGGAAGAGCTTGGCAGGGTCAGGTGTAGAGTCCAGGACTAGGCCAGGGTTCATCTCATGCTGCCTACCACACACCCTTTCTGAACAGTGTAGGGGTCAGTAAGTGTTCTGTGAGGTCAGGATCCATGTTCTACTTAGCTTTGTCTCCTACAAATTATCTTGTCTACTAGTAAGTACCCAACAAATATTTTAGCATAATATTTTAGCATAATAAGAAAAAAAGAATAAACTCATTAAATACCTAGTCTCTCCAAATGGATAAAAGGCCAATTTTAAAACATCCAATAGAAAACAAGCCTTTGAATGCTGCAGGCTTCCTAAAGACACACTGGCATATAGTAAGCACACAATAAATGTTAGTTGTTGTTATATTATTAACCCCAATGGAGAAATAAGCAAGCAGTATAAATTAGATGTCTACAGATGTATAGATGTGCCTTAAGTTGGAAATACATGTGTTCCTGAAATAAACTTTTATAAACCCAATTAAAATTTTCCCATCATCTGCCATTACTTAGAAATGTTATAACTTTATCAGAAACTGATTTTCTCTTCATCGTCAGTGGTTCGAAAATCCTTAAGCTACAGTTTATTTTGCCTCCTGGCATCTGTTTGCTAATGATCTGTAAACATCAAATGCACTAGGGACTCTCCCAGATTTACAGAAACCCTGAGGTGAATCTTTGTATAAATTGAAGGACCTTTCTGCTAATTCCTTTGCTTTTTAAGTTTGCATTATGGGTTTCAGAAACAGAATCCCATTAAATATCTTTGCAGTAATAATTACACTACTACCAGCTACCTACCACCTACTGAATGCCTAGGTATACTAGTTGTTGCCAAAGGCGGTTTATTTTATTATCTTATTTAATCATAACAACAACTCTGCAGGTAAGTAGATGTACCCCTATTTTATAAATAATAAAAGTGAGGCTCATTAAGAACAAATTCAGAGTTAAGTAACAGAGCTGGGATTCAGCCTGGATCCATCAGACTCCCAAGAATCCAACACTGGCTTCCCTTTTTGGCTTTATTTATTCGCATCCTCCTGTTGATCTGTCTTCTCATCATTATTGTGACTCAACAATAAGAACACAACTGGACAAATAACTAAAACATGTTGTCATGAAACAGGCCTTAGCAGACTATAAATGAGAGCTTTCCAATTTCTCTATTTATTGCCAATTCAAGATATAAACAAAATGACTCCAAAGTAACTAGCACTCAATACAACTAGAAAATGCAATATTTAAAAGATGAATTCATATTAAAAACAGAATAATTTTGAAGGGTAAAAGTTATCCTTGTATCATCTATGAAAATAATCACTTGCTAAACAAAACAAATGAGAACACAGAGAAAATGTTTTCCTACTTAAGAAAATGTGTTTCCAAGTACCTCTAAACCACACTGAGAACCCCAATGCTAAGGTCAAATTAGTGCAAGCAATACTGATACAGCTGACACCCCAGCAAGGGAAACATGCTATGCCTGTCAACCAGAAGACTTTCCTACCAAAATTCTGCCTCTCTTCCCCTGGAAACAAGCCATGGCTGCCTAGTCCTTAACAGTGCCCATATCCTAAAATCCTTAGACCACGTGTGTGCGAGTGCGCGCATGCATGTGTGTGGGGGGAGGTTGTTTTAAAAATATACTAACATGAAATTTGCCATTTTAACCATTTTTAAGTATACAATTCGGTGGCATTAAGTACATTCACATTATTGTTCAAAAATAACTACCATCCATCTCCAGAACTGTTTCATGTTCCCTAACTAAAACTCTGAACCCACTGAGTAACTCCCCATTGTTCCCTCCACCCCTGCCCCTGGCAACCACCACTCTATTTTCTGTCTCTATGAATTTCACTACTCTAGGTACCTCATAAATGGAATCACACAATCTCTGTCCTTTTGTAAATAACTTATTTCACTTAGCATAATGTCTTCAAGGCTCATCCATGCTGTAGGATATGTCAGAATTTCCTCCCTTTAGGCTAAATGATACTCCATTGTGTGCATATACCACATTTTGTTTATCCATTCATCTGTCTATGGACACTTGAGTTTCTTCTACCTCCTGGCTATTGTGAATAATGTTGCTATGAACATGAGTGTACAAATATTTGTTCAAATCCCTGCTTTCACTTCTTTTGGGTATATATCCAGAAGTAGAATTGCTGGATCATATGGTAATTCTATGTTTGATTTTTTAAAGACCTTTAAACATGTTTCAAAATATTTTTATTATTAACTAGAACTGTCTCAATCTCTTCTCTTTAAGTTTGCTGCACATTCTTACATACCTATTGCTAGCAAATGCTGGCTTCCTCTGGAGCCCTCTCAAGTAGTGTGTGTTTCCTTCCCACCCCTCCTCCTACAGGCCTGGAGGTGGGGGAAGTGGCCTCTGTTTCTTTTGCCACTTCCAGACCATTCTCTCTCATTTTCCAAAACCCATATTTTTAACCTCATGTCACCGGACTTCACTCCTCTCCCGCCTCTGCTCTGTTGTCATCCACTGATCCCAAGTTTACTCCTCTCCCTTGAATCGTGGGGATCCTGGTGCATTGCCACTCACTCTCTGACTATTCCACCACCCCTACCAATTTTACTATTCACATAGATGATCTTACCGAACCCCTGAATTCTTGATTTCTTAGCCTCCTCCCCACCAAGGACCTTGTCTTCTACCCAATCTCAGATACTCCCTTAGTCTCTTTGTGACTCTCTTAATTTGTCACCCACACTTGGCAAAACTGCAATCCTTGATAAATCCAACTATCCACCCTCAACCCTCTACCTGCCTGAACTAGAGAAAAACCCACAGCTATGCTGACTAATCTAGCTTTAAATTTGGATTATTCACTGTAAGTAAGCTTTAATGCAACTTGGCAATTATACTACATTTTCCTTAATTCATTCACTCTCACTCTCCTCAGTGACTATTTCATACTTTCTCCTCTCCCCTCAAACCTTCTCCATTCTCAATTGCCATTAATTACCTTATATGCCCCTTCACTGAGAAAACCAAGCAATCAGAAGAGAATTCCCACAAGCCTCCACCACAATTTCTATGCACTTATTATTTCTGACCCCATAGACTCTGCTTTCGTCCTGTTACTATGAAGAAGTGCTTGTGCCCCTTGCAAAGGACCCTCCTCAATCTGTGAACTAGAGTCCCACCCCCTCACCAACTCAGGCATTGTTCCACCAGTTCTCCCATTAATTTACCTCTCTCCTGGATCTTTTCCCATCAGCATGCAAACATACAGGTATTTTTAAAACTTTTTAAAATGTCAAGCCCATCCCCCACAACTACCACCCCATAACTTTCATTCTCTTTAAAGCAATATTCTTCAAAAGTGTCTATACCCACTGTCACCAATTCCCCTACTCCTACTCTCTCTTGAACCTGTGCCAAACAAGTTTTGCCCACCACTTTTCTGAAACTATGCGTGCACCAATGGCGCATCAATGACCTTCTTACTGCTGACATCAATTATCAATCCTCAGTCCTCATCTGACTTGACCTATAAGTACCGCTTGACACCTTGACTGCTTCCTCCTCCTCACACCACCTTCTTCATGTGACTCCCTTGGCGTCCCACTTCCCTGCCTCCTGGGCCTTTCCTTGGGCTCCTTGCTGACTGACCCCTTCCTACTGAAGGCCTCCAGAGTTCAGTCCTTGGACTTCACTTTTCTTTCTCCATGTCCTCCTTTGCTGGTCTCTTTCAGTCTTGTCACTTCAAATACAAATATGCACTATCAACTTTAAATTTATTTCTCCAGCTCAGGCCTCTCCCAACTCCAGACTAATTCATCTAACCATCTACTCATCATCTCCATTTGGATTTCTAACAGACATCTCAAATTTAACATGTCCAAACTGAACTCCTGCTCTTTCACTCACATTTCAGATCCAATCTATCTACCATCCCTGTCAACTACATCTTCAAAATATATTCAAATTCTGACCCTTTCTCTCCATCTCCACCACAGCCACTCTAGTCTAAGTCATTAGTTACTTTCCTAGTGTGGTCTTCCCCAATCATCTTATTTAAAATTATAATTTCCCTATCCCACCATTCCTTATTCTCTTTTCCTGTTTTATTGTTTTCTCCTTAGCACATTTTAACATTCAACATAATACATACTTTTGTATTATCTGCTTTTCCTACTAGTAATGTATGCTTTATGATGGCCGGGCTTTTTGCCTATCTTGCTCACTGCTGTATGTCCGGAACCTGGAACAGGGCCTCACACATAAATACTGGAAGAGGGTATTGAGGAGGAAATAATTTGGCAATATGATTCCAAAGCACTAAAAATGACCACACTCCTTAACTTAGTAATTGTACTTCTCAGAGTCTGTCACTAGGAAATATAAGTAACTGTTCTTAGGTTTGTTTCAAGCATCAATTCAAAAATTGAAAGGGGAGCTTCAATAAACTCAAGTGACCTGATACGCCACCATTAAAAGGGAAATGCTAACCACTGCGTTATGAAGAAGTAACTCAAAATAGCTCAGGTGTACTACTTCTCAGTGAAAATTCTCTAAGCTCTCCTCTTCACCACCAGTAGATTAGGTGCCCCTCTTATGTATTAATGCTGAACACTCTATAGACTGACTCATTCTATTATGAGCATTATATTACTATTAAATTTTATATGTGTGTGTATAATTATATAAATATGTGTGTATGTGTGTCACTATTATACTATGCTTCTGTCACTATTGTTTCTACTACTATTAAGTTACTATCATGACACCATTACAATCTTCTTCTGTGAGCCTTCTAAGGCTGGAAAGCTAAAACTTTCCCAAAGGCACCTACAACTATGATATTAGGTGTGATTTAGATTCTGCTGATCAGATCCACTTGATGAGACTTGAAATCAGAGCCCAGGCAAGAAAGAAGCCAGGAGGTAACTCGAGGAACCTACAGTGGGGCCTTGACTTACGAGTGCCCCGACTAACGAGTTTTTCGAGATACGAGCCGTCTCTCAGCCAATTTTTTGCTTTGAGTTGCGAGCGAAAATTCGGGTTACGAGCCAGCTTCAGATACCCCACTGCTAGTTGGCGCAGCGAATGTCACAGTGAATGCCACAACATCAGCCCAGCATCACGTGTCTCACTCGTTCACTTTTTGACACATGAGTAATTTGAGTTACGAGCTCCGTCACGGAACGAATTAAACTTGTAAGTCAAGGACCCACTGTATTTCCCTGATGCACAACTAGAAGGAATGTCATGATGGTTCTGGAGGCAACAAGCTTAATGAAGACTTCCTGAGCCCAGATAGCAAAGATGGGACTACCTTGGGGCTGGCACTTGGAGTGGCAGCTTGCAGACTTCCCCAGCTTCCTGACATGGCAGAGTTATCCTCTAGGTGTGCTCTTCTTCAGTGCTACTCTGAAAGTCATTTCTGGAGAGTCAGCCTCAGCCTTTCCCTCCAGTCTTTCCAATGCTCTCTAAGTCAGAAATCTCTGTATGCAATCCTTTTTCTGATAGAGTGGTTTCTCTTATCTTCAACTGGACCTTGAATGATTCATATCTGTGCATACCTCTATCCTGGACTTATCCCACTGGACTATAATCCATTTACTTGCTGACATTCTCTACCTAACCTTAATTTCTTCAATGTGGAACCACTTTTATTTATCTTTGTACCCCCTACATCTAGAACAGGACCATTTGGATATTTATAAGCAGGCCATACATAATTATCAACTTAAAAATTAGCCTGCTATATATTTGGTCAAACATTTAATTAACTCACTCTAATGCCTTGGCAGGGCCAGGCCAAATTATTTCACGGGCCGGGCATTCCCCACCCCTGATCTACAATAATATTTGACTCATAGCACATAATCATTTCTAAGTAAGTTTTTAGACAACCGCAATAGCCATTGTAACATGGAAAAGATTTGGCATGAACATTAAAGTGCTGGACTGGGAGTGGGCAGGCCTAGATTCTACCACTATGTGATTGTAAATACAGTGGGGCCTTGACTTACGAGTTTAATTCATTCCGAGACCAAGCTCGTTAACTCAAATTACTCTGTCAACTCAATGCAAAAAATCGGCTGAGAGACAGCTGGTATCTCAAAAAACTCGTTAGTCGGGACACTCGTACGTCAAGGCCCCACTGTAAATCTTTGAACCTGAATTCTCTCAAATAGAATCTGAAAGTGTTGACAAAATTAGTTTTCTTGACTCTCAAATTATCTCACTCTGTGATCTAAAATCCTTAGACAACTCATTGCTTTGATAAAACATCCATGTCTTTAATTACCTTTTAAAGAAAAATGGTCCTGAGGAAAGAAATTCTTTCTGGTTTTCACTGCAGCCCACCACCCTACAGAGTTAACAAGACTCTCAGAAAAGATAGAAAACAATTCTAAAGTCCATTTAATGAAGTAAAATTCTAAATCTAAGCAGCAGAGGCTACTTAAATACCATTCTATTTATGCCTTTTAAATTAAGGATTTAGGGAGTCTGAACACTGAAATAAATATTTCCCATTACGGAGCAATTAACTCAATAATTGTCCTAAACTAGACCTACACACTTGACATAGTAATGAGAATTTTAAAGACTCCTTTCATTCTCTCTGCCTGGCTCCATGACTTTGCTTCAGTAGTTTCACTTCATCATCTGGAGGGGCTTCCTCCCTCTTGCCATTACTATTATATCTGCATTCTGTGAAGGCCCAGACTCCATTTCAGATAAAACCTTGTAGGAGAAAACAGAAGGATTCTTGGGTTAGGGTAATTCTATGCGATCTCTCCTCTTCAATTTGCATTTCCTCAATAGTCTTACAAACACCATCACGGGTATGCTTTCATGTTACAAGGCAATGCTCTCCTGGGTGGAATTTGTCCAGGTTTACCCAACTTTTAGACACTGCATCCATGCTGACAGCAGACCCAGGAACCGGGGCTGCAGAAGTAGGGCACACAGAAAATGTGGAATGTTCTGGGGTGACAGAGTTGGTGAGGAGTAGTTAAGAAGCTGGTAAACAAGTCTAAAAAGAAAGGGGGGCAGGGGGAGGACAGAAAGAGAAACAAAGAGAGGGAATCCAAACCTCAAGGTGCCTAAAGCAAAGTGCTCAGGGAGCCCTAAGATCAAGGTGTAGCAGCAAAGGCAAATGGCCCTTAGGAAAGAACTTCTTATTGCTTCTCTCAGACTTACTCACAGTCCCTTACATAGATATCTTTGAATAAATGAGCAACTCAGCCCTGAGAATAGGAATAGGACTTTGTCAATGTTGGTTACTCCCAGCTATGATCTCCGGATGGGATACAGACAGGTGAAGTCACAGAGTGCAGCAAACACAGATTGTGGATGCTACCCATATGCAGAAGGCCTATAAAAACAACTATTCCGAAGTAACCAACTATTCAGTTCTTCCCTGACTGTGACCCACTACTTACATAGAATTGGAGTCCTGACCTAAGCTGTATTTTTAAGCAGTACTTAAAAGCCCAACTCTTCCCGTCAGCCCTGCTCTATTTCTTGCTCCCCTTCCTTTCCTAGTGAGATGCCTGATCTTTTCCATTTGTACTGTTATCCTGGTTAGGCCAGATGGTAAGCTTACTAACTCATGCTAGGCTCCTAGCCTGTCCTGGCCCTCAGATGTTCACCATTGGCCCTTTCCAAGAAGGTCCAACAGTATGAGGCTGTCAAACTACCCTCTTTCAAAGTGAAAAAAGGGTCCAGTGAACAGTGGGTTATTCATTGCAAGATTATTTTACACACCCATTACTACCAGTGTGTTAGGCACGAAGAGGGCATCAAGAGACATGATTTGTGGTCTCTCTCTGGTAAGATATGATAAATCTCTTCTGAAATTGCCCAGGAATTAGGGCAGTTTTGAGAGGAAGGATGAACAGAGGAATTAAGGACACTCATTACCTAATCAAATGAGGTAAGAGAATTGTACCTGCTCCCCTACAGTTTGGAGTTACCTAGGTAGCCAATCTACTTCAAACAAAATGAACAAATCTCGAAACTATGAAAAAGAAAATTATCAGAGCGAAGGAAAAAGTTTGTGAGGTTTAGGATTCAGAATACATATTTGAAAGAAATAAACAGAAAAACAGGTAAAAAAATGTTTTTAAACAGGCCAAGTGTCACAATAGAAGATATCAAAATGGTTAATAATCATATGAAAAGAGTACATCACTGAAAATCAAGAAAACTTTCAAATGGATAGCCCACTATTTCTGGTTGACAGCCATTTTACTCCTAATTCTGAAGAGCAGCAGGCAAAGCCACCCTCTTCTAAAAAATGTTTGGGGAAAGGTTTTAATGTTTCCTAATATCCATTAAATATGGCATAGCATAACTAGATATTTGGTAGGACAGAACATACCAGAATATATTGGGTCAATTTTCCTCAGACCCAAAGAAAAAGTCTTTATACACCTTTATCCAACAAAAGCACAACGAATCCAAACAGGTACTGGACTGTGTAGCAAGGGAAAATATCAGGCAAAAGCAGAGTGGTCAGACATTCCTACCAGCGTTCTTTTATACTCATGAAATACCAAGTTTTAAGAGAGTTCCACAGGAACATGATCCAAACTTTTACCACGCCCTCAAAATTCACAATCTCACAGCTTTCCTCTCCTTCCCAAAGCTTATATTTAGAGAAGGATCACTTAGGTAAAAATGTGTCTCAATAGTTACAATATTAAGAGAAAATAAATTCTTACTTGAGGCTGCTGCAATCATCACTAAACTTCATTCATAGTAATATTCTTGCATAAACTAACAAAAATTATTTCACTGATATAAATTTTCATATAACTACTTTGGAGATTTTTTACATAATGTTACATTTACCATAATAATTTACATAATGTAACTAGTATCAAGCAGCTAAATTCTTTGTTCTCTTGAAAACGGGAAAGAACACTTTTAAGTTAATAATATGTTTCTGAACATGACACTATAAGGCATTCTTAAGGAAATATGTAATATAGACATTGATAATTTACCATAAAAATTCACTGTGATCAATTCTTTTATAAAAATTCACAGGAACTGTTAATAAAAGCAAATGTTAATTTGATGTTTTTTTATTCCTTCCTTCTGCTGCCATCTATTAAAACCTAACTTACTGAAAATGTAATTTTAGCAGTATTCCTTTGAAATGCTATACTGTAATTACTGTGTTATTATCTTTCAGTTTGTATATTTCAGCATATTTACATACTTTGTTGTATCTTTTACACATACTTAGAAACATAAACTTGATGGCCAAGTAAACAAAAAAGGTACTCTTCAGTTTAAAAGATTCATCAAGCATAATAAATTCAATTAGACACAGTATGAAGTTTTCCTCAAAGCCATACAATAATAATACAAGTATTGTATTGTTCAAATATTCTCATTGTTATACAGATTGTCACATTTCACTTTTAACAGGAACTGACTCAAAGAGACCTTGGAACAAAAGTATCCTAACCAAGTAGCAGTTCCCAAAGTGTCTTGCTAAAAAAACATTGCTCTCCGATTCACACAATTGAAACAATCAAGTCAGAGAACAATCACTTCTTTATTAATAGAACAATGCACACTAGTTTCTTGTGTTCAAGTGATGCTCCCTAGAAAAATACTTAAACAAGAACTAAAGATGCAATATTACAATATTAATACTAATAAACTATTTTTAAAACTGATCAGTTAGATATTATTAATTGAATGATGTTTTTGTGAGTTTAGCAATGATCCCAACTGTACCTGGAATAAAAGTAAATTAAAATTCCTTAAAGTAATTCCTAATGCTGCCAATCTCCTTTATTAAAAATATAAAACTAAAAACAATTCAACCTATAAAGACCAATCCCACTAGAAAAGAACTGATGTGGTTAGGTAGGTAATTAAATCTTATTGAAACTAAGATGATGAAATAAAACAATACCTTCACAACAAAGATATCACAAACAGCTATATTCTTTAAAATTATTCGTTCAAGATATAATTTGCTCTCCTGCAGTGTCAGATGCTAATGCAACCAATTTTATACAATCTAAGCACTATCTACAGATGCACCTTCTGTTTTTTAAATCAGCAGACACTGACCACCAGGGGGCAGACACTCAACGCAGAAGCTACTCCCTGGTCAGTGCGCTCCCATAGGAGGAGTGCTGCTCAGCCAAAAGCCAGGATCACAGCTGGCGAGGCAGCGGCAGAAAGCGGGAGCCTCTCCTGCCTCCACGGCAGTGCTAAGAACCTCTTGGGGGATGTCCAACTGTGGGGAGCTGGCCTAAGCTGGCAGTCGGAAATCCCCCCAGCTGCCAAGGAGGCTGGAGAGGCTCCCACCACCGCTACTGTGCTCGCCAGCCCTGAGCAGGGTTTGTGGCTGAGGGGCACTCCCCCTGTGGTGCTCCTTCTGCGTTGAGCATCTGCCCCCTTGTGGTTAGCACATGTCATAGCGACTGGTCATTGCACTGTTTGGTCAATTTGCATATTAGAACTATTGACCAGCATAAGCAGTATTCCTAACTAGATAATCAGCAAATGTGTAAAGCCTGACACCTCCCGGATACATATTTGATCATATAACTGCTTCACTAAATTCACATGACTACAAACAACTGCAACACACTAAACAAATCGAATTCAGAAAGTCAGTTACTGCAAACAATCATTATGCTGCAGATCAGGAAGAACTTCTAATAACTATCCCTTCACCCCCATTCCCCAAACAAAAAGGGGAAAACTGTTTTAATTTAGTAAACACATGCTTTCTAAGAGAATTCCTAAAGGTACACATTGCTATGACCTATCCAATTTTCCAAACTACCTTATTCTCCTTTATTATAGAATATCTAACAAAATGAGGAGGCTACATATATTTATAATTTAGTCTTTCGGGACAATCTAGCAATCTGTACAAAAACACAAAACTACTGTAATAACTCAAAAAGAATAGGAAAACTTACAGCAATATGTTCAGAGGATAAAGAGAAAAGGAAACAATAATTGAGGACCTATTTGGCAATGGGCTCCAAAGTGACTTAAGACATTTTCTTTTTTAAACTTCACAACAATCATATAAGATGGGCACTATAATTCTTAATTTATACATGAAGAAACCAAATCTTAGAGGTTAAATGAATTCCCCAAACTTAACCTCATTTGTAGAGTACAAAACCAGCTCTCCCCACAAAATAAAAAAACAAATAAACAAAGGTTGAAAATAGCTTCCTGGGCTAGCCAAAGAAGTTAAACGCTATGGATTAAGCTATTTTTAAGGAGATTTAAAGACAAATAAGTATTTTACAAACTTATTTAATACAACCTTTTCTTAAATTGAGTGTTTAATGTCAAAAAAACTGTGACAAATATCTGTAATAAAAATCTGTAACAAATATTAAAAAATAATTTGGAGGAATATAAATAACTAGAGGCCCAGTGTACGAAATTCATGTGGGGGGGGGGAGGGGTCGCCCTCAGCCCAGCCTGCACCCTCTCCAATCCGGGACCCCTCAGGGGATGTCCAACTGCCGGTTTAGGCCCGATCGTCCAACTGCCAGTTTAGGCCCAAGATCGGGCCTACACCGGCAGTTGGACATCCCTCTCACAATCCTGGACCTCTAGCTCCTAATCGCTTGCCTGCCTGCCTGCCTGGTTGCCCTTAACTGCCTCCCCCCCCCCCCCACCAGCCTGATAACCCCTCACCTGCCTGCCTGATTGCCCCTAACTGGATCCCCTGCCAGCCTGGTCACCCCCAACTGCTCCCCCCACCGGCCTGGTTGCCCCTCATGGTCCCCCTGCCAGCATGGTCGACCCACGCAGCCTGCTGTTCAGTCGTTTGGTCGTCCCTCACTGACCCCCTGCCAGCCTGGTCATAGGCAGCCATCTTGTGAGGGTGTGAGGGTTAGTTTGCATATTACCTCTTTATTATATAGGATTACCTGGCCCTGTAACACTACCCTTGAGGGCCACTAAGTGATTAATTTCAATAGTCTCTTGAATAGAGCCAAAACGTCATGTTACCTTCAGTTCACAAAACACTGTGCAGTCTTCAAAGAACTTTCTTTCACATACTTTAGAATCTAAATCCTCAAAACAATCCAGAGGGAAAAAAGTTATTAAAAGACTATTGCATGAAAGAAGAAAATAGAGGTTTTCTAAACACAGATATAGCAGTACTCCTCAGTCTCCTGCAAACTCTATTCCTACCCACTCTTGGGGGCAAAAACATGGCCACTGGATGGAAAAAGCTATAGATGGCTCACTGCTCTTTCACTTGCGATGCTCCCTCAAGTCTAAAAGGAGCAAGTCACTGCTGGCAGAAATACACAGATTCCACAGAGATTACTATCCTCTTCCAGAAATACCCAGTCTCTCTATGAACACCTCCAGTTACTTGCATCATTTCAGAGATAACATAGTTGAGATTTAGAGCTTATATTATTAATGAGGATTCAAAGTAAGTGGCAGGAACAAGATTTAGACTCAAACATTGGCCTTCAAGATCAGACATTATTACCTTCCCCAGGTAATAACAACTCTTCTTTATAACAAATAAGATAATTCTTCTTTATACCAAATTACTATAGGACATGTACAATTACAGAGATTTCACCATAGAGGATTATAAATAGCATGCTGGTCCACATGTTGGGAGGTTTGAGGAAAAATAGATCCTTTTATCTGAAGACATACACTTAAAAATGTTAATCATCTATGTGAAAGGTATAATGATAAAAGTTGGTCAACTTCTTAATACATTAGAATTTTTATATCCAAATGATATATCTCACAAAATAATATCCTTAACAAAATAACTTATTTTAATGTTAAATTGTTTGGGGAGTCCCCTTTGGCAACTTCCTCCAATGTTCATTTAAATCTTTCATATTTTTTTACTTGGAATATAATGGATACAGTCTTCTGGAATATGATTAGGAATTATATACTAAAGGCCTTAAGACTTTAGTACCAACCCTTTGACTAAGTAATTCAACTTCTAAAAATATATTTTAAAAAATTGTAATAAATGTACATAATGATGGTCATTAAATATTGTCTATAATAGCAAAAGTAAGCAGCCTGTTTTATAAAGGACTGACTAAATAAATTATGATGAATTTATGTGATGAACAACAATACATCCATTAGAAATCATATTGTAGAACATAAGTTTTCAAAGTGGGGTCCCTGAGTCATCAGAATCATCCTCACCCAGAAACTTGTTAAAAATACAAGTTCCCAGGCCTACACCAGACCTACTTAATCAAATTTTGGGCATGTAGTCCAGCAAACTGTGCTTTAATAAGATCTCCAGATGACTGCGACACACTGAAGTTTGAGAACTATGATAGAATAGTACTTAACAATCACCTACTGAGACTTTCTCTACATCCTAAATTTTAAGTTACTATACAATCTCTGCCTCCTTTGCTTAAATATCACACACCATACAAACACATGCACACAGACATTTACACATATACACAGTCATCCTTCACTATCCAAACTCAAACCATCCTAAGAGTCAGATAAACATCTGAATGAACCGCTTGCAAATCTAAATTCTTGCTATTGGCCATCTAAAATTCAAGGACCAAAAGTAGCCCTAACCATACAAAATCAAGAGACAAAGAGATTCAGAGAACTATAGATAGTGTGTGCACATGTGTTAACATATCCCAGAATGTTGCCAATGATCATATTATACCTACGAATTGAGATTAGAAGCCATTTTAGTTTTTTTCATTTTGTTTTTCTGAGTTTTACAATCTTTAATGTAGATATTCTAAATAGAAACTTAAAAGATTAGTTTAAAAACAGATTCATATTGCCAAAACCGGTTTGGCTCAGTGGATAGAGCGTCGGCCTGCGGACTGAAAAGTCCCAGGTTCGATTCCGGTCAAGGGCATGTACCTGGGTTGCAGCTGATAGATGTTTCTCTCTCATCGATGTTTCCGGCTCTCTATCTCTCTCCCTTCCTCTCTGTAAAAGTTCAATAAAATATATATATTTTTTAAAAAAATTAAAAAGAAATAAATAAAAACAGATTCATATTGTTCATGGAAACTAAATAAAAAATTATTTAGAGATACCTACATATATGGTAAAATGATCATGAAAAGAAAATGTTTGAAATGGGGGTGCAGTAGTTATCTGGGGGTGGGAGTGAGGGATAACAGGAGGGCAGATTCAGGGAAGGAACACACAGAGAGCCTCAAAGCTTAGAAGTGCTCTATTTAAGCTACTTTGGTAGTTTGTCTTCAAAGATATCACAAATAATTAGTCCCATCTCTTTGGCACATGCCACTTCACCCACCGAGTGTAGAGTCTGTTTCCCCTCTCCTTTAATGGGGCTGACTTCATGACTTGCTTTCAATAACAGAACACAGAGGAAATGACGCTGAGCCACTTTAGAGCCTAGGACCGTAAAGGCGTGGCTGCTTCTGCTTTCATCCTTTTAGGATCTGGTTGCCATGTACCTAAGGCTGGACTTCTGAGTGAAGAAAGGCCACACGGACAGAGAAAGGGTCAGCCGGGACACAGCTGTTCCAGGCACCCAGGTGAAGGGTGAAACACATGAGTAAAGCCATCTTGGACACATGAGCTCCCAGCTGAATGAGTGACTCTAGCCAACACCTCACAGAGCAGAAGAACTGCCTTGGGAAGCCCAGCCATCCCCAGAAGCAGGATACATCAGTGTTAGGTACCTAAATTTTGAGGTGATTTTTCTAGGCAACAATAGATAAATGAAAATAAAAAATTTTATTGCTGTTTTCTATACTGTACATATGATAGTCTTTTGCAGAATTAGAGTTTTAATTTGTAAGTCATTTATATTCATAATGAATAATATAACATTCAATATTCAAAATACACAAAATTTATTTTCCTATGAGGTTTCAAAAAATGGCAGGAGTGACAGCACTATCATGAATACATATGTCAGTTTCCTTGTCATAAATAAGATTGGCCTGTACTATTTTTTGTCATCATTTTTGTATTTGGGTTACAACAACTTAGTAAAGTGAAGAAGCATATCACTGAGAAACATATTTCAGAACAGTTTAAATAGCACAGGCATTCTCTGAAAAGATGTGAATACTGACTAGCCAAACCATCTGGAACTGGCAACTTTTTAGAAAGTGTTTAGACAACTTTATCAAATTCCTGCGTGCATATTGTTCCAGGTACATTTTCTCCCACTTCTCCATTTACTTGGTCATGTGTATTTTCCTTAAAAATATTCATTTCATCTCAAAATCATAAAAAATATACACATTATTCTCTCATGTAAAAACAGACAACAGACTGAAAAATACACATAATAAAATAACAGTAATTATCTCTGAGTGTTAGGAAATTTTTATGCTGCATTTTAAAATTTTTATTTCCCATATATTTAAGAATAAATGTCACACTTTTAAAATGAAAAATAATGTAAAGACTCAAAGAGAAACCATTTCTTAGCTCCTGTTCTAAGAAAAGGACAGCATCTAGAGCACTAGTCTGCAATGGCTGACAGAAATCAGTAATGTGAAAACAACTCTGACTTAACCACATTCTTTCTTTATGGAGGATGAGAAGTAACAATTTCAATTACTTGAGCATTTGCCACTAATACCTACAAAAACAGATTAACTGTAAAGAAGGAGACAAGCTATGCTTGCGTGAGATTTCATAATATCCCCATAATAATTCTGTCTCATCAAGTCTGTAAGAGTTCCAAACAGACCACTTAACAGGACTGCCTTCTCATGCCTTTTAAAATTCATTGTTGTCTCTAGCTTTGCGGGGGACAGGATCTAGTTCCTTAGCCCAACAATCTGCAGAGGACAAGCACACAAAATACCATCCCAGTGGACACAATAATGCAGCAGCAACCACAAGCTCCAGCCCTCCCCTTGCTTCAATTATCATAATTTATGCATCCTTAGAGACAGGAGTATAAAACAAAGATTAATGCAGAGAAAGCCAACAGCATCAAAGGTTTGGAACTGACCACTAGCCTTAAAGAAGAAAATCATAGTTCAGTTATGCAAATGTTTATCAAATCTATATAAAAATTATTTTAAAATAGAATCACTTACCAAGCTACCACAATAATAACTTACTATCATCTTAATCCTTAAATGCTTTGGTTTCCTTTTTGTCTCGGTCCATCTATGACCCAACATATAAGCTGGGTTTTTATTTATCTTTATAGCACTTGATTTTATCAAACTATAATACTAGCCTATAAAGTCACCAGGGCAATAAAATTTAATAAGAGCAGTAATTTGAGCTGTTAGAGAATGTCATTATGACAGATATGATATAATGTTAACATCATCATTATATAGTTTATATGACAGATGTCACCATAATAAATACTAACAATATTGTAGATATCTTCTCAATACAGTGAGAACAACCATGGTTTACAACATACCGAAGTAAAAATTCCTTTCAAAAACATACAGGTTAAAAATAGATATAGGCTCTATATAAGGGTGGGGGATTTAGTGATGCCAGAAGTTTGGGTGATGCCATTGATGCCGAAGGGGGATTCTAGGACCTCGAATGCTGTCACAAGTCCGCATGGCTTTGTGGGATTACATTGCTTGGAGAGCTGGGTACATCCTCACTTAGCTGCCCTAACTTAACAGTGTTGCCCAGAGGCTACACTAGACTGTGCTACCGATACAACAGTGGCTTTCAAACCTCTCTTACCCATTATCCACATTAAGAAATATGTTATATCTCCACCTGATATATACACACACCCACAGACCAAATGTTTCAGGAACAATACTTTTCTTACTATATGTAATTTTTTCTGATAACTCTTATTCTATTCCATTTCATTTTTAAAATTCACTTCAAGAATTACTAAACTGATTTCATTACCCAATAGTGCTTCACAACCTATAGTTTGAAAATTACTGGTAGGCCTTTCTTAATGCTTAGTACATAGGGGAAAAGAAGAAAGGCACAAATACTACAAACTCACTATGTACCACATAATATACAATAAGATACCATTTTTGTCCTAATTTAATTCTCACATCAATCCTATGAGGCAAGTAATATTCTTCCATTTCAACAAGAATATACATTTTCAACAAATATTTACTGAGTACTCATGTGTCCAGTAGTATTGTGCTAAACTCTGCAATAACTGAGCAGTGAACAGAACATGGACTCAAAATGCATGTGCTCATGGAAGGAAGATATTAAATGGGAGTTTAAACACCACAAAGAGAAAGCATATATATAACAGCACATAACAGAGAGCCCCAACTTAATCTGAGAGATTAAAAAAGCTTCCTGAAAGAATTATCATATGAGCCCACATTTCAAGGAGGCAAAGTAATAGAATAGACAAAAGTATGGCAAAAGCTAGTGGTGTGGGCAGAGGGAGCAGCCCTGATTAGAGGCAGACTTGAGATAAGAAGGAATTTGGGTCAAAAGAAGAAATAAAAGAAGGCCATGTGTTAATCACTGAGCACAAGGAAAATGAAGCCAGAGAAGGAGGCTGGCATCAAATCATACGGGGTCTCATGAGATACATAAAGGATTTTGGTCTTTATTCAGGTGTAAAGGAAGCCACTGAGAAATTTTGAAGGACGGGGAGGAAGGAAGAGGATCAGATATGTTTTCCAAATATTACTTAGACCATTCTTTGAATAAGGGACTGAAATTAGCCAAAGCTGAATACCATGTGTACTTAGGTGGCCCAGCAGTAGTCTGAATGAGAAGTGGTGCAGATTTTGACACAGATGGTGGCAATGGAAGTGAAGAGAAGTGAGCAGACTTGAGAGAAGAGGTAGAATTGGACATGAAAGGTAGGCAAGTGAGTGAGTGAGAAGGAAAACCAAGACAGAGAGGGAGAGAATGATTCCCAGATTTCTAGCACAAACAACTCTAAAATGGGAAAACCTTAGAGGAGCAAAAATCCTAAATTCAGCCTGACATCCTATGAGGAGCCATGGAGTAAACCATGTGATATCGCATACCTAATAAATATCAGAGGCAGAACTGGAATCCTGCCAGGTATATTTAACACCAAAATCAAAGTTCTTTCACAACACTGACATGAAGATGAGAATTTTGGTGGTGATAATGATAATTACAATCAACTAACAGGTATTGAACTTCTACAGTGGGCTACGTACTCACAACCACCGGGAAAAAAGCTGAGGCTTAGAGAGAATTTGACAAAGGAACAGCACTAGGATTTGACAAAGGAACAGCACTAGGGTTACCTTGCAGAATTTGACAAAGGAACAGCACTAGGATTTAAAATCAGATCAAGATAGATTCCAAAACTTATGCTCTTAACATCTGAATCACAGCACCACACAAATCCAGAGTGGGGATACCAATACTTTTAATGCCCAGTCACTTGCCAACAAGAGATTCAAAGTTCTTTAAAGACAGAGCAGTATTCGATTCATCCTTGTAAATTCTACCACAATGCCTCATTAGTAGTTTGCTGAATGCAATGTGAAGAAAGCATGTTCTTGATTTGCTGTTACATCAATTTTTAGATTTGGAAAATCACCGAAAATACATATTAACTTTAATTTTTTGCAATGTATATAATTTAAATTCAAAACACATATGTAACTTCAAAACTGAGAAGGTCACAAAGTGAAGAAAAAGTGTCAAAATGGCAAAAATACTCTTTTAGATGGGTTCTTATATATTTCATACAATTTTTTTTTCTGACACTAGCTAACCTCTCAATCTGTCTAAGGTACTACTAGAAACTGTTATTTTGTTTCAAGAAAAAGGGGGGGAGGGAAGTGTTTAGCCATCTACTCCAGTATAAGGTTAAATAATTACAAAATAAAACAAAGCTCATCTCCTTACCAACAGTTTACCTTTTTGAGAAAAAGATTAATTTCACTTGCATGGTACCAAACAGTGAAATGAAAATTCAGTTCAAGAACATTGGTATTACTCACCCATCTTTTATAAATCTTATTTAAAACTAGAATGGAGAAAGTTGTTTCAAAGTTAATCTCATGGTATGTACTGTAAAAAGGCCTTCTAGGAAGGAAACCTTGGCTCCATTTACCCAATAAATATTGAGCATTTTTTAAGTGTGCAAGAAGCAAGGTGCCATATTTCATAAAATTCAAGAAGTCATTGAGAGTAAAATGCATCATCAGCCTATTACTATTCTCAAAAAGAAGGAGGGGAAATAAGATTACAGTACAATGGTTTCTTATCATAAATTACACTTATTGATTCAGTTCTTTATAATAGATATTTTTATCTAACACTACTGTGTATACTTAGAAAGTAAAATATAAGTACAATAAGTTAGTAAAATGCCTTCACATTCAGAGAACATTCTTTTGAATCACTTTTCAACTCAAGAGTCTTCAATCGAAATTTTTCCACACAATATCATCCCCTCTGCTGCCAGGAGCACTTAGTGATGCAGTATTCTTTAAATAAAATTAAATGCTCCACTATTGCCTCCAAGACTTTTTCCCCACACTGCTGACACCCATTCTATAATGGATGCTGATAAAAAAGATGTCAACAAAACGTTTTCAGATGAAAATCAGGATTCATATTCCTTTCTCAACTGGTCCTGAAATGTCAATAGTTGCAAATGTCCAATTGTACCACTAGGACTAACAGCCAAGTTCTTCCATGCCTAGGCAGTGACATAACAGCTGCCTGGCTTGCAGCAATAACAGGACCCAATCTATTGAAAGATGCATCATGATTTCAGACATTAAACTATGAGGTAAAATGTGTCCTAGAACCAATAAGATGAGGTAAATTGGCTCTACTTCTACAAGATGGTACCCTTACCACATGAAAGTCTCAACTGAAAAGGAAGATGTGATTGGTTGTAATTTTTGTACCCTGCCTTTTGGCATGTGACTTGCAGTGACCTTCTCTGTGAAAGTTGTAGCCAAAGAAATGTGACTGTAAGTGAACTTTGCCAATTCGCAGCCAAAACTTTATGGGCCACCATAGCTCCATCGTTTCTCTTCTCCTTCCACCAGGAGAAAGGCATGTTCCAGATGAGGGCTGTCCCTTCAGCCTATGTCCCGGAGGGAGGTCCAAAGCTGATCAACCAAAATGTACTGTGGGAAAATAACAAACTGGTTTTTCTTAGCTACTGAGATTTCTGGGGCCCCTTTGTTTCATTTATTAAGTCAGAATAACCTAAGAAACATTTATTAATACAGAAGATTCTTGAGATGAACTATAGACTGTAAAACATTATTTCCAAACGTCTGGGCCAGAAAGCCTCCTGTAGACCACCACTTCCTCCCCTATTACTCACTCGCCACTGTTGCAATACACATTACCCCCTCTACACTTTACTACCAGATGACTCGTGTCAAACTGTTCCTCACACCATATTCCAAGCTACTCCTAATTCTCCTGGCTAAGGTTCTCAATACTGCTTTCCTCTGCTTATGTGCATCTTGCCCCTCAGTCTTGGTTCAAGATACCACCTTCCAGTGGTTCCCCATCTAATCTATTCCTGTTCTCTACCATCACCTGGCATCCCACCTGGCATGTCCCCAAACCCTTCCAACTTCGGCACAAATTCTGTGAACAACCATCTCAACCATTCATCAAATGTGAGGCTCAAACATCAAAATAGATTCTCTTAGTTAGAGGTCTATCAAAAAGTACCTTTACAATTCCTCTTTCACACTGATAATGAATCAAAGCAGGATGAAAACAGATAAACTATAAAATATATGATCATTTAAATCTAACTTAAAAGCTAGAAAATCACTTCTATAATTCTAACAAACCCATGATTAAGTATACAGTATGGAGTGAAAATTATCTATAGAGATTTAACAAGAAATTAAAGCCTGTACTGTATAGCATATACTTGGAAATTGATTTTTTCTGCTGAAAAAAAAAAAAAGCTAAATACAACTCAACTAATTTTGTGGGAGTATTCACATCCAATTATTCATGTATACAAAACTAAATTATAGGTTTTCTGTAGTCTACATTACATACATATACACCCACATAATAATACTCATTCTATTTGGACTTATTTCTTTATCACATATTTCTTGTATACTTGCCATAGAATGTCAAGGTAACTGTTATTCTAAAGTCTAATGTGTGAAAGAGAAGGCCTAGAACAAAATTATTTAGTGCCTCAGAGGAAAGACTTTGTTGTGACATTGTGCAACGTCATTAACCTATTTAGGCATCAGTTTCCTTATAAGGAAAATGGGAATTGTGCCATGTTCCTCACTGAATGAATGTTATAATTATGAAACAACGTAATGAATTTAAGCCACTGCCTGAATAAAGAATTCTTTTTAAAATGCTGGCTGTGCCCTGGCCAGGTAGCTCAGTTGGTTAGAACATTGTACTGATACACCAAGGTTGCAGGTTCAATCCCCACTCAGGGCACATACAAGAATCAACCAATGAGTGCATAAATAAGTAGAACAGCAAGTCGATGTTTCTCTGTCCCTCCCCTGCTCTCTCTCTAAAATCAAGAAATAAAAATATATTTATAATATAAAATGCTAGCTGTATTTCCACACCATTTAAAGTGATGTAGGATTTAGATCAATGTTCCTATTCAGCAAAAAAATAAAACACATGAATAAAATATAAAAAGGAATATCTGTTCAAAGGCATCAAAGAATTACCAAAAAGGCATAAAATTAAACAGGCCAGATTCAGGGGAAGAAAAAAATTAAAAAAAAAAAATTCTAGCATCAGGGGCCACATTGCTCCTCATGATGTGGACTGATTCCAGGAGAGGCAAATAAGAGGCTAAAAGCTGATCAGAGGTTTCAAATCACCAACAGGGCAAAGAGGACAAAACTAGAATTTAGGGCCCACAAAAGGGAGGAGGTCCCAGGAAACACTTCGGGCTTTGGGTTTATACCCCAAATAATCACACCCTATAAAAAAAGTGAAAAGGAAATAGAAAAATCCTCACAGAGACTGAAGCACATCTTCAAATAATCAAAATCCCTAATTGGGAGAGAAGGACGGGTGGGGTGAAAGGATGGGAGATTGCTAGTGCTCCTAGCCAGAGGGCCAAAAATAAATGTAAATCCTAACCCTAGACCTTTAAATATATCTACCTTTTTAAATATACAATGATTGGCATTGCAGAAGAGTAGAGAAAGCATGATTTGTTTCAATAAATAGTGCTAGATCCATTTAAGATCCATATGGCAAAATAGTAAGAAAAAGAGAAAGAGAAAGAGGAAGAAGCAATCACCACCACCCTATACTTCATATGATTCCTCCCTCCCCTCCCCCCCCCAAAAAAAAATCAGTTCCAGGTGTATTACCTTTTACATGTGAAAGGTAAAATTAAATGTTAAAACTTCTAGAAGAAAACAGAGGAGAAAATTTTTTAAATCTCTGGGATAAGGAAAGAGTTTTAAAATAGGACACAAAAGCAATAACCACAAAGAAAATTATTAATAAACTGGGCTACATGAAAAACAAAAATTTCTATTCAGCAAAAGACCTCATCAAGAGTCTAAAGATAAGCCATGGAGTAGAAGATAATTTTAATACATATAACCAGCAAAGGTCTTATATCCAGAATTACAAAGAACTCTTAAAAAAAATAGCTATATAGCCAAATAACCAACAAATATATTAAGTGATGTTCAACTGCATTAGTAATCAGGAAAATGCAAATTAAAACCAGAATGAAATACACTACACAATTTCCAGAATGGCTAAAATTGAAAAGACTTTTAATAGTAATTAAGTATTGGTCAGGAAGAAACCAAGATGGCGGCATAGGTAAACACTGGAAATTGCTGCCTCGCACAACCACTACAAAAATACAACTAAAAGACAAAACAGTCATCATCCAGAACCACAGGAAAGCTGGCTGAGTGGAAATTCTACAACTAGAAGGAAAGAGAAAAGCACACTGAGACTCAGAGGAGGTGCCGAAGTAAAGTGCAGAGGTATGGAGGCACACGTGGAAAGGGCTGGCAACTGAGGACATGGTTGTCTTTTTCAATTGGGAGGGAGCCTCAAGCTCCCAACTGCTCTGAACTCCAGTTCCAGGTGAATCTCTGGATACTCAGACTCATACAGGGAGAAACTGGACTGTCTGGCATCGGTCGGAACTCGAGGGCGGCTTTCTCTTAGAGGTGCATGCAGCGATTACAGGGACACTGAGACAGGGGGCCTCTTAGGGTAGGACTGAGGATCAGCCATAGCTGTTTGCTCCGCCCTGTTGATTCCCAGAGTCCCCGCCCCACCCAAGCTGTGCGCAGAGGCTTTTGCATATGAAAGGCCTGGCCCTATGCAATCTAAAAATTACCTAACAAACTGCAGCTGGGTCAGAGAGACCCATAACTTCCAAAAGAAGGCCCAAGGTCCCACAGAAGCTTGCATTGCTTCACAGCTGGGCCTCATCTGGGCACCTCCAAACCCCAAACAAAGAAGAGGAATCTG
>NW_006294400.1:4216519-4221451 GCF_000327345.1 Myotis davidii | reverse complement strand
TAAGGGCAGAGGGTGGGGTGGGAACCGGGTGGAGGGGAGTTATGGGGGGAAGAGAGGAACAAATGTAATAATCTGAACAATAAAGATCCAATTAAAAAAAATAAAAAGTATTGGTCAAGATGTGGAGCAATAATAGGAACTCTCTCACACACTAAATGGGGTGTGCAACTTGGCTCAATCATATTGGAAAACTACTTGGTATTTTAAACTCAAGTTAAACATGCTTATACACTTTGACCTAGCAATTTTAATCCTAAATAAAAGTGAGTGGATAAGCATCAGATATATTCACAATAATGACATATGGCTCCACTATTCAAAATACACAAAAGCAAAGGGGAAATGTTCATGTCTTTAGACAGTAGAATGAATCAGTTGAGGCATCCTATCTAATAAAGAGAGAATATGCTAACTGACCCTCATGCCATAGCAAAAATGGCAGCACCCACAGCCAATAAGGAGGGAATATGCTAATTGACTGTCACACCCTCAAAGATGGCAGCGCCCACAGCCACTAGATGGCCAGCAGGGGAGGGCAGTTAGGGGCGACTGGGCCAGCAGGGGAGGGCAGTTGGGGGGAACCGGGCCAGCAGGGGAGGGCAGTTAGGGGTGACCGGGCAGGCAAGGGAGGGCAGTTGGGGGCTATCGGGCCAGCAGGGGAGCAGTTAGACATTGATCAGGCTGGCAGGGGAGTGGTTAGGGGGTGATCAGGCTGGCAGGCAGAAGCGGTTAGGGGCAATCAGGCAGGCAGGCAGGTGAGCGGTTGGGAGCCAGCAGTCCCGAATTGTGAGAGGGATCCCAGATTGGAGAGGGCGCAGGCTGGGCTGAGGGACAACCCGCCCCCCCACCAATGCACAAATTTTGTACACTGGGCCTCTAGTATTCATATAATAGAATACTGAATAATAGGGAGTAAAATGACCAAATCACAGGATCATACAACAAGGATAATCTCATAAATGTAATGTTCAGCAAGAAAAAAAAGTGAAAAAAATACTCATGATTATATGATTCCATCTATATACATTCAAAAGCAGGCAAAAATGATGGATGCTGTTGGAAGTTAAGATAATGGTTGTCTTTAGAGAGAATGGAGGGGCTGATGATTGGAAGGACACATAGAATGTCTTGCAAAATGCTAGCAATGTTCTATTTCTTGGCCTAGGTGGGGATTCCATGGGTGTTTTAACTTGGTGGTAATTCATCAAACTGTTAACATGATTTCTGCATTTTCTTGTCTGTTATGCCTAGACATAAAAACAAAAATGATTAGCTGAAAACAATTAGAATGTTGCATGTTTGGCAGCCAATTTTCTTTTCTAAAATCCTTAGGGGGGAAAATGTGAAATTTCCTATAATGATCAAATGAGGACCCTATTAATTCTGAATCAGCAGGACATATTCTGAGCTTAAAAGGCATAATATATGGATTTCAGAAATAGGTTAGCAGAAAACGTCAGCAGCTTCACCAGCAGTGAAGATTACTGAATTGGCCTCCAAGTTTTATTTAATTGGGTGGGGGGTGGGGGGGGAGAGACATATTTTTCTGCACCTAAGCTTTCAAGTGGGCAAATGAGGGAAATTCATCTTTTAGACTTTAAAAAGATAATTTGTATTGATAATTCACATCAATGTCTTAAAACCAGTTTTATGCAGAATACAGTCGTTTGTTTTATATTATCATTACTGTTAAAAGAACGATTGCTTGATTTTTATTCCCTTAACACAAATTAAAACATTTTGAAATTCTTTGGCAAAAGGAAAATAGGTAAAAGGAATCTACATCTTGCAAAATTTTACCAAAATTTGTCCCCAAAATTTAACCATTCAACACATAAGTCATCATTTACTGAGTTTTATTTACCATGTGCTGGGCACTTGCTAAGCATTTAAGATATTCCTTTTATGGTAACAATACCATTATGAGGAGTTTAGGATTATTTCCCCCATTTTACAGATGAGAAAATTAAGACTTAGATAAGTGAAATAAGTCCACACAGAAGGGGGTATTTAATCAGTTCTTTCGCTTGGTGTGAAAGATCAGTTTCATATTTTATGTCATTTTCTTATCTTGAAATGTTGAGCCTAAGTACTATGCAGAGCAGGGAATGTGCACATATATATACGTACATATACTCTCAAAAGGGTTTTGGAAAAAAAACTACTCATATCTGCAAGCCTCCCCTAAATACCCCCTCCCATGTAGCACTGCACCCGAACAGAGCTTAGATTTGCTCTAAGAAACAAAACGGACTTCTCAATGATAAGAGGAGCAAGCCAAAGCACTGCATATAGTAAGTCTACAAAGCATTAACTGGATTAATTAGCAAGGGATTTGAGAGGCAGCTTGGAGCTAGGAAACCAAAACACTAAATTGTTTAAATACTTTGGCAAAAGATCAAGGTTTCTAGGCAGCACTGGGTCTCTTTCCATCCTTTCCGTTCCATGTTTTAACACATTTAACCTGTCTGAGGTACTTTTTCATGAGATATGAATGACATTGTCAAAATACCAAAAAGAAAAGTGAATTAAAAAAATACGGCAAGCTGTTACCAATTCTGCCAACATGCAAGAGCCCAGGCAACATTAATTACAAATCAATCGCTTAGGACATAAACAGCTCTTATCACTGGTAAACTCTCCCTCTAAAATAACTAGAGGAGGTACAAAACAACGCAAATGTCTCTTCTATTATACTTGGTGACCTAATCAGGACAAAGAAACAAAATAAAACAGGAGAAAAAGCACCAAATAGCAAATGTGAAAAAGGAATCCTAGCTAGATGAATGCCTGGAATTCACAAGAACAGCACTGTCATTTAGAAATAACGAAGAGGAAGTGGTCAGGGTAGGGACACATACTAAATGGGTTTCTGGTTTCCAGGAAGTAAGAATTTTTACAACGCAGCTGATTTTCACAAACACATATGGCAGCAAAATGATAAAAGAAAGCTTTCAACTATACAATCATGGAAGGGGGAAAAATCTGTTGTCCCTCTAGCTTTATGAGGGCCTAGCACACACATTATACTCCGCTATCCCCACCATACACAAATATCCAATCATAAAAATAAACTCAAAAATCAAAGAGTCCTTCCAAAAGTCCAAATAACCTAGACTCTGCCCAGAAACTACTAATTTCCTTAATTCTTTATCTTGGATATCTCTGAATTTTCCTCTTAATTTCCATAAAGGATTAGAGAAAATCTAAATACCTTTCTACAGCAAAAATTCTAAAAATGCCACTCCTCTACAACACACTTCATGTATTCCACTGGAAAAAAAACTATGTAGAAGGAAATCACTATCTTTCCATCAAAATACATACTGATTTCCGTTATATCTGCCGTGGTTTCTATGAATATGGAGTATAAAAGTGAGACTTGTTTCAGCTATGAAGCCTGGCAAAAGCAATGTAGTTGGGGGCAATTTTCTTCTTTTCCATCAATAAAATTACAAATATGCTCCATCTTGCAGAGTTATAAAGATTAAAGACCCTATTTATGAAGTATCCAACAGGACACACAGTAGGTGTTTAGCAGTTTCTATTTTTTCTTGGCTTAGGCAACTGGTATATATTGTTTCAAGGATAATACAAATTCTTTGCTGAATCAGAAATTTTATTGACAATTACATAAACATGGCACTGGCAGATTATGGTAGGTTGCTATATGTTGATCCTGAACAAAATTTACCCAAGTATGTCCAAGGCACTGTGTCTCCCATGAGTTCACAACACTCTCACATCAACTGTGCACTTTCAAAAAATAACTGTGAGGAAAGGCTAATGGGCACTAATACCCCTGGGTTCACATATGAATTAATAAGACTGAAGAAAATAAGAGAATTAGTATAGCCAAGCTCATGTAAATTTCCTGACTCTGAGTGTTTTATTCAGCAGATTTGGCTGCCTGCAATTGAAAAAAAGTAACACATTTATATTTTCAAATAAAATTATAAAGAAGAAAAATATAGTAAAAAAAATAGCTAATAATTTTTTCTTCTAATGAAAAGGAGAGAATACATAAAAAAATTTTCCAAAAGAGAAGTGGTCCTAAAGCCAGATAGGTAGGTAAAATGTATTGTACTTTGGGTCTAAGTTTTTAATACTTTGTATAACAGGATTTTTAAGTACTTATTATAACACACCATTCATTTCAAATTTGATGAAATATTAAAATACTATGACATTATAACAAATTTCTATGCAGGTGTACATTGCTATTTCAAAACAATTTTTAATGTCATATAAACGAAATTGTTGTTTATTTGCATTACAAAATTCACCACACTTTAAAAAAAAAGTTCTATTCTGTTTAACAGTGGCTAATTTACAAAAACAATAATATAAAATGTTTAGAAATATTTATTGTACAAAATAGGCTACAACTATACTTCTGCTATTGTCTACAACTCTCTTATATAAGCATTTATTGAATATCTACTATAAGTTAGTCATTCTGAGTACCTTATATCATTGAATTTTCTATGCCATTAACTTCTCAAAATAACCTTAATAATTCTGTATTATGATGAGAAAATTGAAATCCAAAAAAATAATCAAATGCTTTGCTCAATCAAGTCAGCTTACTGGTCATCGAAGGACAGGATTTAAACTCCAAACTGAGTGCAAAGCCTTTACATCTCAGACTTGGGTGCTACTTTCTTATGTTTCTACATTCTCTGTAATTAAAATAAAGAGATACAACCCCACTGCATCCACAAGACACCAGTGTCTCATCAATCAGCAAGGACACTCTACAATTAACTCCCCTTGCCTGCTCCCAGAAGGACTGAGCATCTTTCAACAAATCAGGTCGAGTTAAAGAAGGCAAAAACACAACTTTAAAATAGTCTTGTGGCATCAGCACAACCCAGAAGTATCCTGATTCTCCTATCCAGGGGTAAAATATAGGTACTTTTCTGAAAATTG
>NW_006294400.1:4187631-4213321 GCF_000327345.1 Myotis davidii | reverse complement strand
TTTTTGATGTTTCTTTGTCTCTTCTCATTAATTTTTTTGTCTAAAAAAAAAAAAGACTATTTAAACTTAAAAATATATATACCAAAGTTCAAACATGATCATTATAACACAACTCCAAGGAGGTCTTATAATTTTTTTATGAGATAAGAGTCAGTCATATATACATGGGGATAACACCACCTACCTGGCAGAGTTGTTATAAGGTTTAGAGATATTGTAAATAAAGTGTGCAGCAGAGTAACCGACACACAGAACGTACTCACTGATATTAATTCTCTCCCCTTTGGTCCCTCTCTGCTCCCCCAAGGACGCAGTACAGTGCTGGCACAAAAACAGTGCTCCAAAAGTAGCAATTATTATTATCACATTATAAGATGTATTCTTTTTTCCTGCTGCAAAATTCACTATATTAACCCTAACCTTCTTTTCAAGATTTATGCAAGGCTCAGCACCTCCTGTCACTAGGCAGGTGGGGCATTATCCAAATAACCAGCATGAAGTAAACAGTCCCGTGTGACATTTCATCATGTGAAGTGCCTGCACAGGTATAAATATTATATCCTCTCCGGTTTTATAGCCTCATTTTACAATTATACTACTAAAGAGCAAAATAACATGCAGAATGTTAAGTGGCATTCTGCTGCTTGGAATTTCATCCCAAGGCTCCATTCAGAATAACAAATGTGGGAGCTATTTCATCTGTGCTCTATTGTGAAAAAAGTCATCACCTTTACTTGAATATATATAAGAGGCTTTGGGTTTTTGCAGCCCATTCTGTGCTAAGTGAAATCTTGAACCAAATGTGATAATTACCAAGAAGGTGCTCTTTAGAAAGTAGTATAGTGCTTTCCAGAGAGATTTTACCCTATGCTTTGTTACTGTTATGTCAACCCATAATCTCCGTTTAAAAAAAAAAAAGAAAAAGAAAAGCCTAATCAACAATAAATGGATCTATCCAAGGTGATCCACCCTTAAATACCACTAGAATTTATAATTCCTCGACCCCCAACAAAAAATAGAATTCAATAAAATAATCAGTTTTTTAAATGTTAATACATCATCAAAATAATGTTTCTACATAATTTATCTCATTTTCAATGGTGCATTCATTCCATAAATATTTATTAACTCTCATTAGTACTGAGCACTGGTCATACAGTGGCAAAGAAAAAACTGGGTGATCCTCTGATAGCCTCACAGAGTTTTAGGTCCAGTAGATAAGTTCAGACTAATAACCACACAACTAACTTAATTACAAGCTATGATAAGTGCTACAAGAGCATACAGTGTAAGAAACAAGATCACTCTGATAATCTGAAAAGGTTACCCTGAGGAGGTTAATGTCTGAGGCAATTCTAAAAGAATGGGAGTTACCTAGTTTTTTTAAAAAAAAAAATGGTAAGGAATTTAGGATAGCAATAGTTGAGATGGGAAGAAATACCTATTTATGTTAAAATCAATCAATTTTTCTGATAAATTCAATATGCAGAGTGAGAGAGAAAGTGTGTGACCAGGATGAAAGCAAACCGTAGGTTTCTAACCTGCATAACTGGATTTAAAAAAAAAAAAAAATGTGGGTCGGCTTTAGCTCAAGCAGTTACTTCATCATGGCAGACACTGAAAACAAAACAAAACAAAAAAGTGCTGCTCACTGAAAAGGGACCAGATCTTCATTAGATCATGAGTTAGAATGTAGACATTTTGAATTTCAGATGCCTTTGAAGCATACAAGTGTTTGGAAGCTCAGAGGAAGGATGTCCTACCTCATTCATTTATTCATCATGCAATTCCTAAGAAACGATTATGTATCAGGCCCCTATGCTCCTCATGACGGAAAAGGAGAGGCACAGGATGCTGAGCTGCTCTGTGGAGAAACAAGCACAATGACAGAGGTGCAGAAGTACTCTGAGTTCAAAGAAAACAAAGTCTGCCTGAACAACCTGGGAAGACCATATAAAAAACTTTCCTTGACATTTAAACAGCAATTCCTCAAACAGATACAGAGAAAGGCATTTTTGACAAAGGAAAAGCATCTGAAAATGGCAATTACTTTGCATTGGCATTACAAAGTGTGTGAGTAGTAAAAAAAAAAACACATGAGGACCAAATTTACAGAAATAAAAAGTATTTTGAGAGAATCCTATGAACAAATGTGTACCAACAAATTAGATAACTTAGATGAAACGGACAAATTCCTAGAAAAACACAAACTACCAAAACTGACTCAAGAAAAAATAGAAAATCTAAATAGACCTATAGCAAGAGATCAAATTACTAATTTTAAAACTTCCCCAAAACAAACAAACAAAAAGTCTAGATTCACAATATTTCACTGGTGAATTATAACAAACACTTAAAGAATATTTAATACCAATTTTTCACAAACCCTTTGAAAAGAGAGAATATGAAGAAAAATTTTCCAACTCATTCTATGAGAATATTAATGCAGATATCAAAACAAAAAAATACATCACAAGAATATTATAGAAATGCAAAAATGCTCAACAATATATCAGCAAACCAAATCTAATACATAAAGAATATTATAAACCATGATCAAGTGAGATTTATCCCAAGAATGCAAGGTGGCTTTAACATACAAAACTAGATTAATGTAATAAACCATATCAAAAAATAAAGAACAAAATAATATGATCACTGCAGCAAACACAGGAAACACATTTAATAAAAATCCAACATTTTTCATTATAAAAACCACTGAACAAACTAATAGAAAGGAATTAATAAAGGGCATCTATAAAAACCTACACCTAATATGATGCTTGAGGATTAAAGACTAAATTTTTCCCTTTAAGATAAGGAACAAGACAAGGATATTCACCCCAGCAGCATCTATTTAACATCGTATTGTAGTTTCTAGCCAGCACAATTAGGCAAGAAAAGAAATAGAAGTTATCCAGATTGAAAAAAAAGAAGGAAAACTATCTCTGTTTGCAGATGATAACATCATGTATAAAGAAAATCCTAAGAAATCCACTAAAAAACTATTAAACTGGTAAACTAGTTCAGGGAAGTTGCAAAAGGATTAAAAAATCAATATACAAAAATGAATTATATTTATTACCTACCAATAAATAATATGAAAATGAAATTAAGAAAATACATTAATTCTATATAATAAAAGGCTAATATGCAAATTGTCTCCTTGACTGGGAGTTTGACCGGGAGTTCGACCAGGGGGCGGGGCCGGCTCACCAACCACCCGCAAACCCTCCCCCTGGCCGGCCTGATCGGCCTGATCGGGGTGGACAGCCAGGACCTCACCCATGCACAAATTCGTGCACCAGGCCTCTAGTAATAACATAATAAGATATATACAAATAAATTTAACAAGAGAATTGCAAAACTTGTACTCTGAAAACTATAAAATATAGGAATATGAGAGGGGATGAGGACACATTTGTAATACTTTAACCAATAAAGAAATTTAAAATATATATATATGTATATGAATATGATTACCTAAATAAATTAAAAGACAGAGATTACAAGACAACATTGTTAAGACAGCAATCTTCCTAAATGGATCTACAAATTCAACACACTTCCTTATCAAAATACCAGGTGAGTGTGTGTTTTTTAAGAAATTGATAAGCTGATCCTACAATTCATATGACGATGCAAGGCACCCAGAAAAGCCAAAACAATCTTGCAAAAGAAAAACCAAATTGGAAGATTCACACTTCTCTAATTCAAACTTTACTACAGCTACAGTAATCAAAACAGTGAAGTACTAGCATAAGGATATAAATAGAATTCAGAGTTCAGAAACAAACATTTACAATTGGAACTGTCAATTGATTTTAAACAAAGGAGCCAAGATAGTTCAATGGAGAAATAATGATCTTTTCTACAAATAGTGCTGGGACAACTGCATATCCACATGCAAAAGAATAAAGTTACACTCCTTCCTTATACCATACACAAAAATCAACTCAAAATGGATCACAGGTCCTAGCATAAGAAATAAAACTATAAAAATCTTATAAGACCACGTAAGAATAAAAATTTTGGTAAGCTTAGGATGGACAACGGTTCCTTAGATATAATACAAATGTACAAACAACAAAAGAAAAAGAACAGATAAAGAGAACTGATTGAACACTATTTAACAACAGAAGGAATGAACGACTGATATGTACTACTACATGACTGAGTCTCAAAAATGTTATGCTAAGTGAAAGAAGCCAGATCCTAAAGACTACATACTAGTTATTGTATAATTCACATTGCAAACTGTCCAAAAGGGGGCAATGGAAGTGTTCTAAAACTAGACTGTAGTGATAGCTGCAGAACTCTGTAAAGTTTACTAAAAACTGTTAACTTTCAATTTACAATGGGTTAAGTTATAAGTTATGGTATGTAAGTTATACCTCAATAAAATTGCTTTTTAAAAAGTAAAAAAAGAGAGAGAGAGAGAGAGAACATCGAAATTAAAAACTTTTCTGCTTTAGAGGACACTATCAAGAAAGGGAAATGTTAACCTACAATATGAAAAAAACTATTTGCAAATCACATATCTGACATGGGATTTGTATTTACTACTCAGTAATAAAAAGATAAGTAACTCAATTAATAAATATGCAAAGGATCTGAATACATATCTCTCCAAAGAAGATATACAAATATATACAAAAAAGATATACAAATCTTTTCATGTACCTGGTAAGTATATGAAAAGATGCTCAACTATACCAATAGACAAGTGCAAACAAAAACCACAATGAGATATCACTTCACACCCATTAGCATGACTGTAATAAGAAAGACTGACAAATAACATGTGTTGAAAAGGATGTGAAGAAACTGGAATTCATACATTGCTGGTGGGAATGTGTTTAGGAAAAACCCAGTCTCCTCCTCCTGTGTGTCTCTCCATTATTCTCACACCATTACCACACTCAGAGCACTTCTTGGTGGCTTTTAGCCCCCTACTAAGCAATTCTTTGTGAGATCAGCTAGGTGTCCTACAATTTAACTCAATTCTGACTCTATCTACCTGGAAACAGGGTCAGATCCCACAAATTAAGGTCTCAGTCCCAAGAGACTGCCCTCCACTTCATATGCCAATCAAAAGTAGGAGGACCCCAGACTACCTCCAATTTCTGTTCAACTTAGCTACAAATCAGAGGTTCCCATTACCTCCTCCCGCTGGGATTCAATTCTTTGCTAGAACAACTCACAAAACTCAGGGAAACACTGTGTTTGCCAGTTTATTATATAATAAGGGATATGATAAAGGCCATAAAGGATACAAATAAACAGCCAGATGACGAGCTATATTGGGGAAAGTCCTGAGCACAGAAGCTTCTATCTCCATGGAGCGGGGGTATGTCACCCTCCCGATACATGGATGTGCTCAGCAACATGGAAGCTCTCTGAACCCCATACTATTAGGATTTTTATGGAGGCTACATCATGTAGGCATGACCAATTATTAACTCCATTTCCAGTCCCTCTTTCCCCTCTCTGGAGAATAGGAGTTAGAGCTGAAAATCCCCAGCTTCTAATCATGGCTTGGTCTTTCTGATGACCAGCCCCCACCCAGGAGCCCACCCAGAGTTACCATCTTAGAACAAAAGACACTCTTGTCACCCAGGAAATTCCGAGAAATTTAGGAGCCCTGGGTGTTAGAAACTGGAGTCCTAGACCAAATATTAGAACTTAAAATGCCCCTAGTCCTTCTCCTAGTTCCTAACAAGAGTTCTAGGAGCCCAGTGTAATGAACTAGGAGCACACACACACACACACACACACACACATTCTGTAAACTCTTAAGAAATATATATGTGTATATTATATAAAATATATGTGTACATATGATAATACATTTTTATACACAGGGTGTCCCCCCAAAAAATATATACACACTGTAACAGCTAATAGCTCCATTTTTAAAATGAAATGTATTTTAATGAACACTGTCTTTATAATTATTCAAAGTGTGTTTATTCATTTTTATGGAACACCATATATATGTATATCTACACTAATAAAAGAGAAACATGCAAATTGACCATCCCTCTGCTATGTACACCAGCCAATCAGAGCGATATGTAATTAACCCAACAAAGATGGCGGTTAATTTGCATACGCAGGTGCTGAGCAAAGACTAAAGACAGCATAGAAGGAAGCCAAGCGCTAGAGAAGGGAGCGAAGCAGCGGAGAAGGTGGGGAGTCGAGGCAGCGGAGCCAGGAGCAGAGCCGAGGCAGCGGAGATGGGAGGGAGTGAGGCAGCAAAGAAGGAAGCAAAGCCCACCTCCCGCCCCTAAGGGCTCCTGGACTGTGAGGGGGGCAGGCCGGGCTGAGGGACCACCCCTCCAGTGCATGAATTTTCATGCACCGGGTGTCTAGTATACATATATATTTCTTATTAGTTCACAGAATATAAAGTGGTGCATCTGCTATGGAAACAGGTTGGCAATTCCTTAGAATGCTAAAAGCAAAATTACTATATGATCCAGAACTTCTACTCCTATGTAAATACCCAAAGGAATTGAAAGCAGGGACTCAAACAGATATGTGTATGCCATTATTCATTACAGCATTATTCAAAAGGCAGAAAAAAAACTCATGTCCATCAACAGATGATGGATAAACAACATGTGGTATATACATACAATGGAATATTATTCGGCCTAAAAAGGAAGAAAGTTCTGATACATTCTACAACATAGGCAAACCATTGAAAACATGGTAAATGAAATAAGCCAGACACAAAAGGATAAAATTTTGAATGATTTCACTTATATGAGGCTCCTAGAATAGGCATATTCATAGAAACAGAAAGATGAGAGGTTACCAGGACTGAGGAGAAGAAAATGGGGAGGAAATGCTTAATGGTTACACAGTTTCTCTTTGGGGTGATGAAGTAGCTTTGGTAATAAATAGTGGTGATAGAAGCACAATAGTGTAAATGTACTCAATGCCACTGAATTATATACTTTAACTGGTTAAAATGACAAATTTTATGAGATATATATATCACCACAATTTAAATAAATTAATGTAATGTATAAACACCATCAAATTATACTCTTTAAATGGGAGAATTGTATGGTATATGAATTATATCTCAATGAAGATGTTAAAAATTAATTTAAATTAACTAGCCGAAACCAGTTTGGCTCAGTGGATAGAGCGTCGGCCTGCGGACTGAAAGGTCCCGGGTTCAATTCCGGTCAAGGGCATGTACCTGGGTTGTGGGCACATCCCCAGTGGGAGATGTGCAGGAAGCAGCTGATCGATGTTTCTCTCTCATCGATGTTTCTAACTCTCTATCTCTCTCCCTTGCTCTCTGTAAAAAATCAATAAAAAATATATAAAAAAAATAAATTAACTAAGTTGGTGGTTTTAATAGCAATTAGACATAGATGCAAAGAGAACTACTAAATTGGAAGAAAGACTTAAAGAAATTGAAATGCAGCAGAGAAAGACAGACTGAAAACATAAAAAACATGGTTAAAAAGTATGAAGAACAAAGTGAAAAGGTCCAACACATGTCAAATCAAAGTTACAGAGGAGGAGGAAAGAAAGGGGGTCACAATTAGAGATATAAAGAAGAAAGATCTCAATCTTCAGATTCAAAGAGCTGAATCCTAATCAAGATATATAAGGGGAAAAAATAATCCACCACTAGGCATATGTCATTGCTAAACTGGAGAACAAGACAAATTACCTGCATAAAAATGATAATTAGAATGGAAAGTGACTTCCAAACAGCAACAATAGAAGCCAGAAGACAATTAAAGAACATCTCCAATGTGCTTGAAGAAAGTAATTATCAATCCAGGAAGGAAAAAAAACTTTTCAAATAAACAAAAACAGGTATTTGCCAGCAACAAGGGATATTATTCAAATAAGAATAAAATTATCACAGATGGAAAAAGTCTGAGATGCAAGATGATCTAAACAAAGAAAGCACAAAATATGTGGGTAAATCTAAACAATAATTGGATCCATAAAAAAAGAATAATGTCATATAGGTTTAAGGTAAAATACATAAAGTAAAGAAGCATCTAAGCCAGGAGAAGAGTGATTAAAGTTAAAATAGATAAGGTATTGTTCAGGAGGAGGATCAAAATGCCATTCATTTTGCTAAGTTACATAAGCATGCTAAAATTTCTCACAGAAACTATATATTTGTATTAGTTAATATCATGGAGCAGGGCCCCCTGTGTGCTCCTATGTGCCTCCCACTATTTGGCTTTTAGAAGAGGAGTGTCTAGAGAATTTGTCTTATGCCTATACCAGCATTATATGTTGGGGAAGGTTTGGATGGGGTCCCAGATAGCCTTTCTTTAGTTTACAAATTAAGTAGACCTGTGCTTAAGAAGCTGTACTGTACATCTAAGGTACTCATTCTTATTTAGGCCTGATATAGTTCAGGATATTGACGGGGTCTGAGCTGATGCTGAAATGGGATGAAATTTTTTGAGGGGAGGGGCCTTGGGAGAGATTGAGTGTATATATATTTTCATAGCAAAGGGTACAAAACTGCTCTCGGCTCCCTCTACTGAGTTCCCACAGCACTTTGTGCCTATCTCTACTATATTTATCCCAAATATTTATAGTGTACTGGATTACTCTTTGTTTCCCTCACCACATTTAAACTCCTTTAAACCAAAATGTTTACTCTATTTATATCTATAGCATTAAATAGTCCCTCAAATACTTGTTTGAATTTATGAATCAAACAAAGAAAGCCCAGGATGTTAGGGACTCAGGCCATGAGAATCCACACAGTCAGATTACAAGTACACAGGTTCCCAGTGTACTTGTGAGATAGCCCTCAGTGAACTAGTTAAAAACACAAAGCAATTAAAAACAAGAATGTTCACTTTATAGAGCACATCAATGTACGGACTACTAAAATTAGAGCTGATTCTCAAGATCATCCTGAAAACTTTGCCCTATAAACCTGTATTTAAATAGCCTGGCACAGCTCAAAAGCATTATCTGATCAGAGCACAACTGGTTAAAAAAAAAAAGCTTACAAAGATTTTTTTTTTCATTTTGAATTTTACTGTAAATAATCAGTGGTAGGTTATCAACAGGGCAAGATAGCACTGACTCCCCAGCTGTTGTGTAAAAGAAGAGGGGGGAGGGAAGAAAGAAGGGAAAGAAAAGGTGGGGAGGATACATTTCACTTAAAACAACACTTTCATAAAAGGCATTTAATAGATGAGGCAAATTATGAGCTCTAGCTACTCTGCTAACATTCGGGTTTTAGGGAACAAATCCTGTGAGGGTTTCCAAGAGACTTCTTTTTCTGACACAAGAAGTGCTCAATGACAGAGTAAAGAAACCATTCAGTATCACTTCAGAGCAGCATCTTTCTGTCTTGAGATATCAGCTTCTCAAAAAGACTTCTGTTCCTCTCACTGGGCTGGAAAATTTCTCAGATTAGGAAGCACCTCTTTTAGATCATCATTACACTACTCCTAAATGAGCAACTTCTAAGATATTTCCATGGGGGGAAAACTATATACCTTCACCTTCAAAAACTCATTTGTATTGTCTGAGAATATAATTTGTAAGAAAATAGAAATCTTGGGTGAACCAAATATTAGGCAGCCATAACTGAGGTAGATGAAAATATTTACAAATTAGTTTGCAATTTGTTACATTATCTTATTTGAAGCCTGATCTTTCTTAGTACTTTTCTTCTGGCAAACCAACCCTCCTGGTTTCTGTTAACACAAATGGCAAGTAGTAAACATTCATTCCAGCCCTCAGCTAACTCTCCTGCCCAGGAACCGGAGCTTCCTCATTGATCCCAATCATAGGTTTTCTAAGGAACTACTGCAGATTATAGGGCTCTTGAGGTTTAATACTTGCCTCAGATCAAAAATTAAAATTCAAACTGACCCAGAAAGCAAAGTAAACAAAAAGTACAAATCTATTTGGCAAATGGTTAATAATCCAAATGAAGTCTGTCTCTCCTCTTCTGTCTCTTGGTCAAGCATATCTTTATTTTATCAGCTACTCGGATAGTACTGCACATTGCAGAGTCTACTGCATGCATAATAGTAATAAATGCGGAGGATGCAAAATAGGGGATAATGAACCAATCCCTGATACGCACTAAATGCCTTTCCCCCCTGCTAGAAAAAACAAGGATAAGCTCCTGAAGATATTCTAGAAAAAATGGGAACCATAGGTAAAAATCCACTCTAAAAAATACAATTACACTGTCCAGTTCTATGTAGATGGGGCTATATCAAAAGCAAATGATAGTAATATTGCCTTGCTTATAATTGGACAAAACAAATTCTACTGAATGAGAAATTCTCTAAAACAGAAATATTTTTAAACTAGAGGCCCAGTGCATGATATTCATCCACTGGGGGAGAGGGAGGTCCCCTCAGCCCAGCCAGCAGTCAGACATCCCTCTTGCAATCCAGGACCCCTCGCTTCTAACTGTCCGCCTGCTCGCTCCTTACAGCCCGCCTGCTCACTCCTTACCACTTGCCTTGCCACTCCTTACCGCCCACCTGCTTACTCCTTACTGCTTGTTTTGCCTGTCCTTAGCGCTGCCGTGGAGGCGGGAGAGGTGGGCTCCCACCACCTCTGCTGTGCTCGCCTACCATGAGCACTGCTTCTGGCTAAGCGACAGTCCCGCTGTGGGAGTGCACTGACCACTAGGGGGAAGCTCCTGCATTAAGCGTCTGCCCCCTGGTGGTCTGTGCATGTCACAGCGACCTATTATTCTGGTCATTCCGCCATAAAGATTGCTGGGCTTTTATATATAGAGAGCGCGAGCCATGCAGAGTACCTAAAGTAAAGTCATCTAACCAAGTCTGCATAGGGTGAGAGTAGGGGAAGATAAGGAAAGAAAAAATAATAATTTTAAAAGTCCTTCTAGAAGACAGGGCATCTGATCTGAGTCTTAAAAGACAATGAAAGTAAACCAGGAAAAAGGAAGAAAGAGAATGGTATAGCAAAGGGAAAGACCAGGTGTGAAGGCCTGGAAGCAAAAGAGATTGAAGTGATTCCACTAGAGCACAAGGTCAAAGAGGGGGTGGTAAGAAAAGAGAAAGGAGAGGTCAGCCAATGAAGGGCCTTGTAAGTCATGCTGAGGATGTTAAGTGTTACCCTAATGATAATGGAAAGGCATTAAGAGTTTAAGCAAGAGACAGACATGATTACGTCTGTTTTACATACATCACTAGCAGAATGATGGAAGTCATATGGGAAGGAGGAAGACTACAGTCAAGGAAACCAACAAGTGGCAGTAATCCAAGAAGGAATATGAGGACCAACAGACAGTAGTGGGGTGAGGGCCTGTCCTGGGGGACAGGAGTGGGGAAAAAGGAGACATATGTAATACTTCCAACAATAAAGAATTTAAATTTTTTAAAAAATTCCTCAACATAATAAAAAAAAAAAGAATATATAGAGGACCAGAACTAAGACAAAGGCAATGGAGTAAGACAGGTAGGAAAGAAATCTAGACATTAGACTCACCCTTTCTCTTCTCTCCTTTATTGACAATTTAATCCTAAAGCCAAAGGACACATCCATACTTAGTAAGAAGTAGCCACAGTAGTCCAGAGTGGTTTAAAAATGTTGTCCACATAGGAGAGCACCCAGTATGGGGAGACAGAGTTCAAGCAATATGAGGAGGATGTCCATACTTTAAGGGGCAATCTAAGATAAGGTATTAGAACCCAAGAAGAGTACGAAGGGTGCCTACACAGAGGAGTTGCCAGAGTTGGAAGTCAGAACCCAAAGAGGGAGAAGAGGAAATCCATAGGGAGCAGCTGACTGGTGTGGGGTGTCAGAGCCAAAGCAGTTTGGGAAGAGTGTCCATGTTAAAAGGTGACCTGGTGTGAGGAATCAGAGCACTTGAACAAGGTAAAGAGAACTTCCATGCAGGAGCCACCTGATATAGGATGTCAGAACCCAAGTAGGATGACAAGAGCAACAACACAGAGAGAGAGGGCAGTCATCTTTGTCACAACTCAAAGTGAAGAAGGTATTCACAATGAAGGACCGTCTGGCATGGGTTGCTAGATAAGGCGGGCATCTATGTGGCAGAGGCAGTGTCATAGGGTATTAGAGTCATAGTGAGGTAAGGAGGGTATCCATGAGGGTAGAGGGTGTGATGGCCATGATGAGATATTAGTCATATACAAGGGATTAACAAAATAAGTAAATGTATTAAGGACAATTAAAACCAGGCTGCTCATTGCCAAAAAAAGGAAGTTACAAATATGGAAAGGGAGAAAACTAAAATGAATCTTGTGGTGTTGGACTGAAATGATATTTGTGTGAACTCACACTTTTCAACATATGAGTGTCCACAAATACATCACATATTCCCTAGCTCTAAGAAGAAGCCTGGGGGTAACACTACCCAACAGCAGTGAGCACACTTAGCATCCAGGTTTTGGCTTTTAAATTGCATTCTCCACTAAAAGGAACAAGGCTCTTTGGAGAAATGGCAGATTTCAGGGCTAAGAAAAAGAAAATAAAAGATGAGCATGGAACACATTGTACCTGAAAAGCAAAGAATTCAAGATTCTTCGGGAAGTGTTTAAAGAACACAAGCTGCCTCCTACTGATCAAAGCTAAAAATGAATAGTGCAATTTATTCAATTGCATTAATAATCTGAAAAATTCAATAATAACCTTGAATAAGAAAGGAAATGATTGAGTCCAAAGTCAAATAAACTAACAGTATAATGAGAACTGGAATATTTATATAACTTCAAAGTACTTTCCCTCCAAACATTTATTAATTACAAAGGGGTGAAGAGTTAAATTTTCAATAGAGAAAACTGGTAAACACTATCTTAAGTGGTCAAGTGATAATTATCAGTAATGGAGAAGTTGAAATTGTGTACTATCTGATGATATAATGAGAAGAGCACATCACTTCGATGATTTTCCTGCCAAAGGTGCTTAACCTAATTCGAATCATAAGGAGATATTGGAAAAACACAAATTGAGGCCTGCAATCTCCAAAGTCGGTCATAAAAATCAAGGAAAGAATGAGAACTATTCCAGACGAGGAGAGACTAAAGAGACATAAAACTTAGTGCAATTTGTGATCCTGAACTGAATCCTTTTGCTTTAAAGAACATTACTGGGACAACTGGCACAACTCTGAGAATCAGAAGGCAGTACTACATCAATGTTAGCTTCCTCATTTAGATGAGTGTATTATGGTTATGTCACAGGATCACCTTGTTTGCAGCAAATTTGACTCACTTGATGGTGAGATTTGCGAATTACAACTTTTCTATAACTTTTAGATTGTTTTCAATATTTTAAAAACTTTTTTAAAACATAAAGACAAAAACTGACGTTTAATTGGATGTAGGGTGAGTCTTGGATGACTTTCAGGTTTCTGGCATGATCAAGTGAACGGTACTAATGCTATTTGACAAGACCCTAGAATTAGAGAACAGTTTAGGACTGGCTTTTGAGACTGTAAAATTTAATTTAAGGTACTTGTGGGGCATCTAAAAGCAGCTAATGACAGAAAGCTGAGGATCCAGGTCTGGTACCCAGGAGTCTGGACCAAAGACACACTCTTGGAAACTATGGGTTTGTAGATGATATTAGAAACCAAAGTTTGACTGAGATCACATGGGGACCACTTATACTCCATGTTCCATAAATAATTTAAGATGACTTGCAAAAATGGATATAGTTAAAAGGGTAAAAAATATAAATGTAAACTGAGTGAGTAAGGACAAAGGAAAAATAAGAGGAGAAAAATTAAGTCAGGGAAAATAACAGCACACAAAAATGCGTAATACACAAAAAAAGCATACAAAAATAATAGTTTAACAAGAAAGTTACATACAGCCAACAGAGCTAGAAGACAAATGTGACCCTAAGGCTCTTGAGAGGCAACCCAAGGAAAACACAGAGCAAAGAGGAGCCTCCAAACACTGCATTTGAATCACTTTTACCATCCAGTATGTGCTACCTTTGCAGGCATTTACTAACAGTATAAACCTAACATTTTCCTTATGAAAGAAAACAAGGGTTCACCATTCTGCTTGCTATCAAAATAGGCTTATATTTTAATGTGATATTAATAAAACAATTCTAATATTTTTTCAGTCATTAAAACACAAATATATAACCATAAATGCTTTCTCTTCATTTATAGGACCTGGAAGAAATTAAGAATATTAACATTAACTTAAATTTGCACGGAGTCTACAGTTTGAAAAGCATTTTTATTTATTGTACATTATTTCATTCACTCCTCATACTGTCTAGTGTGACAAGAAAGGCTGGTACAGACTTAATTTTACAGATTAGCAAATAAATTCAGAAAGGTTAAATTACTTATCCAAAATTATATGGCTAATAAGTAGCAAAGTTTTGACTGTAACTCATTTTCTGACTCCATAGTTCACTCATTCATTTATTCACCCATCTGTTCAAATATTTATTGAGCACCTCTCAGAAAATATTGCTCATTCTGTACTATTGCTGTGAAGATCAAATGAAAGAACATGGGACTGTTAAAAAAGTGTAAAGCCTATACAAATGTTGGCTATTTTCAAAGCATCATCATTAGATCCCCTTTATGTAGATATTAGCCCTTCTTATATTTTGGGGAAACCAAATATGATATGGCAATAGAAAACATGCATGGAATTTGGTTGTGACACACTGGAAAATGCATATTTAGGAGGACAAGGAGTGGGCTATGAGGAAGCTAGGATAGGTAACGGATAGACCACAGAAGATTTCATCTGTCCTGCTAACGAGCTTGACTTCAGCTTGTGGTGATAAGAGGACACAGAAAGGTGTAAGAAGGGGAGTGCTGTGGTCTCAGCTGTGCATTTGAAAGATCCCTCAGATGACAGCATTAAATATGGATGTGAAAGAAAGCATAAAGACCAGTTAGGAGGTTATCGTAATCAGCTAGGAAAAAGAAGGTGCCCACCTGAGCTAATTGGAGGTGGCCACTTAAATATATGCTAATTTTAATCTACAACATTATGTTGTCTCTGGTCTCTAAAGACCTTAGGGAAACTGAGGCAGGGCAAAAGGCCCTTTGAAAGAACAAGTTTTATTCAACCTATAAAATCATACTATGGAAAACTGAAAAACCAACAGACTCATCCTGGGACTTTGTTTCCACAATGGAGTTACACAGTATAATTACTATTCTTATTAATCTACAGGGAGCCCACTTTAATGTCATTAGTTCATTGTTTCGTTTTAATCTGAATGATTCTCAGTAATTAAAGCTTTTATCAGTTCCAGAATTCTCCATAGTGAAAGAACAGCTGACTTCTGATGCATTATGCTTTAAGCAAAAACTAACACTCATTAACAAGATTACCTGTTGTGATTAAATAAATACAAACTGTCTGCAAAGTTTGTAAATGAATATAACAGCCTAGAAGTAAAACTTACCATTTAGCACAAACCTTATTGTCTTAACTCTTCAAGCCAATCCTTCATTTCCAGTCTCCCCTTTCCCCGTTGCATTGCCTAATAAACACCTATGCTTCACTTTCTGCTGCTTGAACTTACTCAATTGTATCTGCTCTGACTGTCTGAGCTGCTGAACAAAACAGCGGCACAGGAAAGAAAGCCTGTGTCCTCTGCTTTACAGTGCTCAGCACGGCACAATAGAGTTTCTAATCGTGCATCAAGTCATAAAAGTTGTACACATTATGAAATCTCAAGATGACTATTTTGTGTAAAACACATTAATTATATTTACAAAAAGCTCTTAACAAATCTTTAAAGGTTGCAAATGATTTATGGAGCCTGAAAAGTCTAAAAAGGGTATCAGTGATAATACTAGAAAAGCGGAAAGAGTTTCATCTGGCCTTAAACTGCAAAGTTCATGTCTAATTTGACTGGTAAGAGTCAGACCACAGGCTCTTTATTAAACTTGGAAGGGATCTTCAAGGTAGGCCAGTCCAATGTCTATGCCACCACTTCAAGGGTAAAAATCCCATGTAAACTTCTGACCAATGCTTTTGCAGCCTATTCTGTCATCTCAATTTATTTAAGAAAAATTCTCCTTCGAATATTCAAGTTTCAATTTGGCAGTTAATTTCAGTCTGCAGTTAAAAGGCACTAGCTGTCAGTCAGATCTCTCACCCAGTTCCCTCCTGAAAAGAAAAACTGACAGATCACAGGAGCTTTCTTTTGTAAACCAATTCTGGAACTTTCATGCTTCTTATTTGTTAGGTTAAAGGTTAAATTGCTGACCTGTGCCCTCCTGCTTAGCGGCCTTCCCCTTTTTCTGTAAAGCTTTATTTTGGGGCTGTATTTACATGGATTAGTCCCTTTTCACGCTAAGAAGGAATCTGTTCACAGCCAAAGCCTTAGTTCTGGTTGTACAAAAAGCAGCCACAATTATTCACCACCAGACAATGACCATATTGTGGATTTACAAAAAAACCACCCCAGCCATGGAAAGATCTGTTCTTGCTGCACAAAACAATAGAAGAAAAATCTTATCAAGCATTCAAGAGAAAGCAAACAAAGCAAGCCCACTGTGAACTTGATGAAGATGTCAAGCTCCTTTAAAAAATATATATATAAATCAACAAAGAGGGGTTTTCTTGTAAAGTCTTGGGAGTGAGACTTTTTCTACTCTGAGTTTCCCTTTCTGGTTAAACACAGTCAGTAGCAGCAAGACGTTGACAGCCAAGACCAGCAAATGCTGCCCTTTTCTAAGCACACTTACACTTTCTAAATGCACGATGCAAAGAGACTTTCCTTTCCTAATACACCCAGTGCAAATGCCAGGCAAATCATTTTCAAGCTAGTCTCTTACTACACAAGTTCTTTTGCAAAGGCAAGATTCTTGTCCCAATCTCTAAGGAACAAACATAGCCCACCTCCCCAAGCCCTAACTTACTAATTCCTTTAAAATTGAAAAACAACAACAACAAAACATAGGCCACTGGCTTTCAATAAATCATAGCTCCAACAGGATTTCTTCATCTGACAGCCATGAAGTATTGTACTTCAAGTCCCTAGTCATAGAAACAAACTTTCACTGGGATATTTAATGTAAGGTGAGGACTTCACAGCTGCTACAAAAGCTAACTCCAGTCCAGGACACAGCTGTCTAGTAAGACACGAGACCAAAGACAAAGAATTTCTCCCACCAACAAATCTTTTAGGTGGATGGTTTCTATTCTTTTTAGGTTAAAATGACCTAAATCCACTATCAGCAGAATATTTCTCGTTGTAAAATAAGAAAGTAAAACTTAATCAGTGAGAGAAGCAGGCATCAAAAGCAACCTAAGAATCCCTCAAATATAATTAATTGTTTTTAAAGAAACGGTACATTAATTCATCATAGAGCATAATACTAATTTAACAGTATTTTTTAATCTCAGAAAATGCCTCAATTTAAGGCTTTTTACCAATTTTGTACTTAGAGACAATTATTTCTATCTGTAACAGTTCACTGTTGACACAGCCCTTCTCACCCCTATCTATTCCTCGACCTGCCTCTCTCTATCCCTCCCTATAACTTGAGCCAAAAAAAGAGAAGGCAATAATAAAGACTTGTTCATAGAAATCCACAAACATGAGAGTAGTATTAATATATTTTATTTTTTTTAAAGCTGAAGTTATACGTATAATAATAAGGAACTGGTTCATCAAACTGTAAGAGTGTGATGGAACCTTCAAAATTTATTAGAATGTCTATGATAAACATTAAGGTCTTACTTTTTCTCACTTAAAACTGTACACCAACTGCAACTACATCAAATGGGAATATTCAACGCTTTAAAGTGAGATTGTAACGGAGGTTATTTTATTCCTCCTCTGTCAAACTTCCTGTAATGTTTTATCTTTTGCATAGTATTTTTTAGTGTGGTAATCAGTGCTATGAAAATGAGACAATTCTGGTCACTGGCCCTACTTACTTGACTGTGGCAGCTACAGAAATCCTTTCTATGCAAAGCCAATACAAGGCGTAAGCAGTTTGCTTACTTTGAGTTAGGAAATTTATGATCCCCCAAGGAAATTAGGACAGCACTACAAGGACCAAAACACAAGTAGGAAGTACTTAAACTCCTCACCAACTTCTAGGAGGAACAAGATTAGGGCACAAGCTACACTCAGTGTCAATTCAAATGTAAATGCTCTGCTTCCTCTCAAACAAAGATAAACTCCCTCAGAGTTAATAGTTTCTCCCTAAGAGATTCATCTCTCTTTTCAACTTAGAGGTATGTTTTAGAGAAAAGGAAGAAACACATGGTGAGGCTTAGAGCAAAACCTTTTAAATTCTTTGTCATAAAAGCTGCAGAGTAAACTACATTTCCTTTACTAATCCTTCGAACACTTGTTAAACTTGAGTGCGCTGACAACTTTGCCACTGCAATCCCATTTTGGTTTCTAACAAGTTTAAAAAAAAAATACTTTGGTTGTACTAAATTGCATTACCATCTTCCTTGAACACCAAGTGAGAATTTATGCTGCCTTCACAAACCACTGAAAAAGACCCTCCCTGGGGAGAAATAACTTCGGGCACATTGCATAGCAAAGCTAAAGTTACAAAAGCAGGTTAAAATATCTCTTTCACCACACATATATTTTCATTCTCATCCCCCTCCCTCCTTCCTCTTTCTCTTTTATACATACACACATGCACACACACAAACACATGCTATACACACACCCCACCATGCAAACACAAACACGTGCTATGCCCTTCATAGGAGGCTTAGTATGGGAATAGGAACTATCTTAGAAGACCCTCACTTTAAGCTCACACTCTGGAAAACTTTTAAATTAAGTATATCAGTGTTTTAAAAAGCAGCTTTTATGTCTTTGTAAATACATGAACAAAACTCCACATTGTTTCATATATGTGTATGTGTATGTGTATGTGTATGTGTATGTGTATGTGTAAGTGTATGTGTATGTGTGTGTGTATACAGAAAACCATTCCCAAGCATTTCAAAGACTCTATAGTCCTCCAAGCTATGAAAAATAACACAGGTGTTCTTTTGTGTCAGGGGGCTGAAAGAGTGAAAAACAATGAGTTGATGTGACAGAAGAAAGAAAACTAACTAGGCATGTTAATTATTTTATAGTTAGTATTTTTTTAACCCTCACAGCAACCCTAAAAGATAAGCATTATCAAACTTGTATTTACGAATGACAAAACTCAAGAAAAAAAAGATCAATAACTTCTCCAAGGTCACATGGCTATTAATTGCAGAGACATATTTCAGACCCAAGTCCAGAGCTCTAGTCACTCACCCACTGCTTCTGCTGGAGGAAAGGGTGGGGAATCAGCTTTTAGGGAAACAAATTCCCATGATGCCAGACCACCAGGCAGTTTCCCAGGGGTGGCAGAAAAAGCCTAAAATGCAAAAAATACAGGCTGCTGGGCCTGGGGTAAAAGCCCCATTGTACTCTGGGAAGTCTGATGGACACTTACTAAATGGAGAGGAAAAGGCATTCCTTGCCTAGTGCGACAAACGTGAGCACGCCTTCCTGTAAACTTCCATCCTAAGCACATCTGCTCATAGGAAAGACTAACATATCTTCCAGAAAACTGCTGGAGAGAAAACTGCATGATTACTTTTGCTTCTAACATTAATGCCCTCCCCTAGCTTTACAAGGATTTCCATTAAGAAATAAAATATAGCATGTTGAGCAGCCATTCAACCTGCTAGAAATGAGATATTTATCAACAATAAAACTACAGAACTAATTAAAACATCAAGACTCATTGCAATCAGTTGGAGTTGTGTCAACTCATTCATTTGTCTAACAAATATGTACTGAATGCCTATCATGTGCCATGCACTGTTCTAGATGCTGGGGACATATCAGTGAACTAAGCAGGCAAAGATCTCTGCCCTTGTGGAACTAAGCATGATCCCCTAAAGCTGATCATAATCTTGCTAAAAGACCCATTTTTTAATTAATAGGTAGAAAAATAAACCCTTCTGTCTGGAATGAACCCTTACCCCAGCATCTATCATACAGTAGGCTTGTAAGAAATATGGCTGAATGGATAGTGTAAAAGAAAAATGTTTCTAAACAAAAAAAGGGAAAATATAGCAGGGTCAGCCCTAAATCTCAACTTAAATTGGGTCTAGACTTGAGCTTTTATCCTGCAGCGGGTCCACAGAAATCCAAATAAAACCTGAGTCAACTCAATCTCCATCTAGCAAACACAAGAGAAAATAGGTCGGCTTGTTCCAGGGTCCACCCCAGGGACTAAGAACTTTTAAAAAACCTAAACTGGATTTGCTGGGGCTGCTAGAGGCAAGAAAAAAAAACTAGTCAAGCCTTCCAAAGGCCGTGGGCCTAGAACTGCCTTAGATTCTTTCCCAATGCCCTGCTATCAAGTGTACAGATGAAAAACACTACAACAGAAACAATGACATTTCCCCAGTGCAGATCTCTGATGATCCTCAACTTCTAGTTTGAAGGATCAAAATAAATAAATCCAACTTATTTTTTCTTTAATGATAGTTTAAACTGAGAGATACTCTGTGCCATTCCTGTGCTTAATTCTTTAACATTTTTTTCTCATTTAGTCTTTACAACACTAACTCGTACTTACATCACCCCCAGTTTACAGTTTAGGACTGTAAGACAAGAAGAGGAACTAAGTATTTTGCCCAAAATCACACAGGGGTATATGTTATAAGCGGTGGAGTGGAATTTGAACCCAGATGGCCTGATTCTAGAAACCTTCTCTTAAATAGATTTTGCTTAATATTTTAAATTTTGGGGAGAAGAGGAACTTTTATTAGTAAAATATTTATTAGTAAGAAGAGGAAACAAATTAAATGTTTTGTTTAGCTGATATCATACTTCATTGAGAGTCATGAAGAAAATATTTTTCATTTCAATCTTTATAGGTAATCTTTCCCAAATACTTTTGTCAATTTTCCTTCCATAGTAAATATAACCTAACAAATTAATGGAATGCTTTCCTTTTGATATTCTAGAAGCCAATTCCATCATTCTGAGTATCAGTGATGATTACTGCTGAAGACAGAAAACTGAGCTAACTATGCACTAAGTATAGACCATATTCCAGAAATGGGTTGTTTTAATAAATATCTGACACCAACTTATTTTATTGGAATCTGGCTCTTCTCACAAGTAGTGTAAATAAGAAAAATTCTGGTAACTGAGAATTAATCATTGCGTTCTTATTTAAGTTTAACTGTAACGTGTAAGTGAAGGGGGAAAAAAAATACAGGTTGATCATCTGAAATTATTCATGTGTCCAAAATGTATTTTCCTTGAAAACATTCAGAATTAATCATACATTTTCAAAAGGGGAGAATTAGTCATTCAGTTTTCTTTTCATCAAGTTTCATATCTTTAAAAAAAATTTTTTTTTTATTGATTTCAGAGAGGAAGAGAAAGGGAGAGCTAGAAACATCAATAATGAGAGAGAATCACTGATCAGCTGCCTCCTGCATGCCCCACACTGGGGATCGAGCCCACATCCCGGGCATGTGCCCTGACTGGGAATTGACCTGTGAACTCCTGGTGTACAGGTCAACGGTCAACCACTGAGCCATGCTGGCCGGGCAGAAAGTGTCATATCTTCATCTCGCTATTATTCTAGTATTTGAATCCTTTCAAAAAGGAATTTAAATTAATTCTATTTCAGAAAGAAGATTCAATCTCTTAACAAAATCACAATTGCAGGAAGTTTTATTGTTTGGTTTTGGTTTGAAGTTTGGTTTTTTTGTTTGTTTTTCACTAAAAGATGATGTTGAATTAAGTCACCACAAGAATGTCAACTTTGTACCAGTCTCAGTATTAGGTATTTTAATACAGATTGTCTCTAATTTGCAAAACAGCCTTCCAAATAGATGTAAGTCCCACTTAAACACTAGGTAAACCAATACTCAATTTAAATACTTTCCCAAGGTCAAACAATTAGTGAGTGGCAGACGAAAACTGATGTCAAACCCTACAGTCTTTCCATTACGTTATTTTTACTACTAATTATCCATGACGATAATTATATTGTAACAATCTAGACAACAATTCACTTGCATCTATTTTCTATTCAAATAAGGCTATGTGATAGCATAAAATTCTAATGCCTAAGAACACATTAAAGGTAAGAAAACTGTCTTTAAATCAAACAATTTATTAAAGTTTTCTGCTGGGCAAAGCAATCTCACAGTGACATCTTCAGTAGAGTTTTCTTTTTCTAATGAAAGCCTTTGAGCGGACTGCATGTTTTCAATGCAACATAAAGCAGGGAATGCAAACTGTGTTGTGACTAATACCAAAAGAAGTTCAAAAGCTAGAATACAATTTCTTAAAAGTTTAACAAAAATAAGTCTCCTAAGCATTTAAAGCAAAAATCTAGTTCCTATTTTATAGATCTTGCACTCCACTTTCCATAGAGTCTCTAGCACAGTGCTGAACCTAAACTGAGTGCTCAAATAAAGAACTCTAACTAACAAGTAAATATATGATAATAAGACCTCAGTCACGTAGAATCCTGGGGAAATCAAGCTTATATGGCAGTTTTTGAGAAAGCTGAAGACCTACATTTTTTTTAAGTATTGAAACTTAATCATTTTGGTTATAAATCTTTCCAAACTAGATAATGTGTCTCAGTGCTTTTCTGAAAAATATTTTGAATAAAACATTGTCCTAATGACTGCAACAGACATCTGTTTTGGCTGTCTAACATCCATTCTTCCTTCTTCTGGTGACAGCATCAGATTTTCCTCTGAGGAACTATCCTGCCCATACTCAGGCTGCAGAATCCAGATGGCATTAAACAGGCCCCCCCACACATTCTCCCTCATCCCCCAATCAACAGCTCCGAGTCACCCAACTCAATTCGGCCTAGTACAATCACCTTTGGGACTATGGTTTAAAATAATGTAAGATACTCTTTTTCCACTTGGGTAAACTAAAGTGATAGAATATTTGTTTGGATTTCCCAATAGCCATCCCTTTGCCATTGTATAAGGAGCATTTGTCCCAAAATGAACCCAACACAGAAGAAAGATGACAAATCTCTGAAAATATAAGTAGAATACCTAGATCCGGCAAAACCCAAAGCCAGGTTTATCATTGCATTTCTCAATATTGAGAGATAATAAATTCCCTTTTTTTGCTCAAGCCAGATTTCACTGGGCTCTGCCACATACAGCAAAAAGAATCCTGATGAATACAATGATTTAATATCATCAACATGATCAGTAACTATGCTGAGCAATATAATAAAGAAAAATCCTCAGGGCAAACCAAAGCCCGCAGGGCATAAGCTAAGGGCTTTCCCATGAATAAAGGATTTAAGTTTGAATGCATGGATTCTGAAAAATCTACTTTGGCTAGTTAATTTTACTACCTACTTTTGAACTGTGTTAGCTTGAGAATAATTGCAGAGTTCTACACAGATATGAACTCTTGCCTTACACAAAAATAATATTATAATTTAAAATGACATCTACTTTCGTACATAGATCTAACAAAAATATATGCAAGGACTATATGAGATATTCCCTAAAACAAAAATCAAAGAACTAAATAAATGTGGAGATATCCCATGTTCACAGGTAAGAAGACTCAATATATTCAATATGTCAGTTCTTCACAACTATAAATTAAAAGCAATTACAATAAAAATATGAGCAAGTTATTTTGTGGATATTGACAATCTGATTCTGAAGTTTATATGGAAATACAAAAAAACCATAATAATCAACACAATATTGAAAGAGAAGGACAATATCAGAAGACTGACATTAACCAACTTCAAGGATTACCATGAAGCTACAGAAACCAACACAGGATAGTATAGGTGAAAGAATAGACAATGGATCAAAAGAAAGCCTGGAGATAAACCCATATACTACTAAATATAGTCAAGTGATCTTTACCAAATGAGCAATGGCAATACAATGGAGCAAAGATAGTCTTTTCAACAAACAGAACTGGAATAAGTGGACATGCAAAAACCTGAATCTAGACCAGGGGTGGGTAAACTTTTTGACTCGAGGGCCACAATGGGTTCTTAAACTGGACCGGAGGGCCGGAACAAAAGCATGGATGGAGTGTTTGTGTGAACTAATATAAATTCAAAGTAAACATCATTACATAAAAGGGTACGATCTTTTTTTTTCTAGTTTTATTCATTTCAAACGGGCCGGATCCGGCCCGCTGGCCGTAGTTTGCCCACGGCTGATAGACACAGGCCTGATTTAAAAAACGGGCCAAACACCTCAACAGATACCTCACCAAACAAACGGAAAATAAGCATATGAAAAGAGGCTCCACATCTCTCTCATCGATGTTTCTGGCTCTCTATCTCTCTCCCTTCCTCTCTGTGAAAAATCAATAAAATATATTAAAAAAAAATCTGCACACAAATGTTTACAGCAGCTCTATTCATAATTGCCAAAATTGGAAGCAACCAAGATGTCCTTCAGTAGGTGAATAGATAAAGTATGGCACACCCAGGAAATGGAATACTATTTAGTGCCAAAAAGAAATCCATGAAAAGACACAGAGGAGCCTTAAATGCATATTGCTAGGTGAAATAAGCCATCTGAAAAAGCTACATACTGTATGATTCCACCTATGTGATATTCTAGAAAAGGCAAAACTATGGAGGCAGTAAAGAGATCATTGGTGCCCTAGGCAGTTTGTCTCAGCGGATAGAGCATCGACCTGGGGACTGAAGGGTCCCTGGTTCGATTCTGGTCAAGGGCATGTACCTCAGTTGCAGGCTCCTCCCCAGCCTGGGCCCTGGTCAGGGCATGTGCATGAGACAACCAATCGATGTGTTTCACATAGGTATTTCTCTGTCTTTCCCTCTCTCTTCCACTCTTTCTAAAATCAATGTAAAAATATCCTCAGGTGAGGATTAAAAAATTTTTTTAAAGATTTTTTTAAAAAGCTTAGTGGTTATCAGAGGATAATGGGAGGGGGGGATGAATGGGTAGAGCACAGAGGATTTTTAGAGCAGTGACACTACTCTGTATGATACTATAATGATGAATACATTTTGTCTAAACCCATAGAATATAAAACACCAACAGTAAACTGTGACATAAATAATGGACTTTGGGTGATTATGATATGTCAATGTGGATTCATCAATTGTAACAAATGTACTATTCTGGTGGGGGATGTTGATAATGGGGGGAGTTGTGCATGTGTGGGGCAGACAGTATATGGGAAATCTCTATATCTTCCTCTCAATTTTACTGTGAATCTAAAATTTCTCTAAAAAATTAAATATTTTTAAACAAATGATAAATAAAATCAGCTCCCACTTACTAAGAACTTTCCATGTCCCATGTACTATGCATTCCCCTTTAATCCTTTCAACTAAATGATGTAGGTACTATTAGGGGCCCCATTTTATAGTTAAGAAAATGAGATTCTGAGATTGCCATTTTGAGGGAATAAATTTTTTTCAACCAACAAATTTGCTGCTCACATTGATTTTATCATTTAGTAGATTAATAGTCCACCAAGAGGGCCAGCGGCCTAACACTGAACCACAAACAGAGCAAGAACCACACTGTCATGAATTACCAAAACTTTTGAGACTCTCCTATATTGTAATTTATATCCAGATGGCCCCTAAACTTCACATTTAGGAACGGGAAGAAAAGTTTGCTGTGATTTATTATATTACTATTGAAAAGAAATAAAACTATAAATTCAGTTATTACCTCTAAGAATA
>NW_006294400.1:4176410-4187385 GCF_000327345.1 Myotis davidii | reverse complement strand
TGTATTTAAAGGGCCAGAAGGTTGAGAACCAGTATTTTAATCTGAAGTAAAACAACTCTCAAAAGGACTTTTCCCCTATCCGCTCCACTTCTAAAGAGACAGCATGAAATGTTGTTTATTATTAAAGTCAATTTTTAAAAAATATCTAATAATGTTGAATGGTGATCACAGCTTCAGGCAAAGCTCCTAGAATTAATCCTGTAAAGTGAAAGCTAAGGTTCAGAATAATAAATCTGGCTCTAAATATCTTACGTTGGCCAAAACTCAGTTATCTTCATGATACTGCCAATACAGAAATGTGAACAGATATTTAAGAGAGATTTTAAAGCCAAGAGTTTTGTTTGGTTTGAAGGTTACTGCTTAACACCAAGCTAGCTGAAAATCTGAGCTAACCACAGCACCACGCCGAGAGCAGTCCTCTCCCAGAGTTCTCACAACAGTTTCTCAGCCTGACTATGCACTTTTTATCAAGTGGCTATTGGACTAGTGCATTAAAAACGCTGGGATGGAAGCTGGCACAGAGGAAGCTGGTTTGCCAAACAGCCTTGAGAACCTGATGCTGCCACTCTTCCAGTGCTGAGCGGCTGGCCAAGAACAGTGCCCACAGCAGGCTCAGAGATGCCAGCTGTAATGAGATACTTGTGTTTGAAATGCACTGAGTTTCAGCATGGCCAGTACCATCTGATTATGGAATTGGGCAGGTTCATCCCTCTTGCAAGAGCACCCTCTTCTGAGACCTTCATCAGGCTACTGAACTCAGCTTTGGGAAATTTCACAACTTGAGATGGTTTTATTGCTTTTCTGGGATCCCTATGTAAAGATGGGCTCTTGAATAAATACACAAATTAGAGTATACAAAACGGGATATGGCAAATAAAAAATTAAGAACAAAGTAGAACAAAGATTTACTCAAAATGATCCAAATTCTTTTTAAAGCATTGCAAGCATCATACACAAAGATGTTCATTGGCTTATCTATAACAGGAGAATTGTGGAAACACTCTAAAGATCCAATTATAAGTAAATATAGCTCATAAACATGATGTAAAATTTATAGCAACCGAAATGGCTTTTACAAAGCTATATTCATAATTTTAGGAAAAATAATAATTAACCTGGGGAAGGAGCAAGAAAAACACACACATATAGCAGGACTTTGGAGGGGAAGTTTATATATTTTATTTACATACACACATAAAAGATTATAAGGAGATAAATGCAGCCAAACATTAATAGTAGTTATTACCATGATATTTTCTCTTAATAATTTTTTGAAAATTTTTAAAGTTCATATATACTCAAAATCTAATCAGAAAACAAACTACTAAAACTTTAAAGGTAATAGAAAAAAACAAAACACCAAGATATATTCATGAGCTTGAGAACATTTTTAGTATTTTTTATTTACAATGAGAATACAACATACCACAGTATAAGAAAAATTGTAAGAATGAAACTCCCACAGAAGTTTATAGAACAAAATGTATACTAAATCCCCCAATTAAAGACCCATAAAGTAGTTTCAGTGCTTTCTAACCCACCTTCTCACAGCAGGGAATTAATCCCTCTGGGGGATGCAAACACACTTCAAAGAGAAGATTATGCCCAGACACTAGTATTGTACAGGGTAAGGTTTATACCTAAATTTGCTCAGATACTTTGGCAGAGATCAGAGATGCAAGTCCAAGGAACAAAGACTAATTTTAAGGCAGATTTCTTTGCAATCATTCAAAATGGCAAAAATAACACATTGAATAATAGCAGGAAAAGGTAAGTATGATGAGTTTTATCAAAAACAAATAAGAAGGTTGTAGAAGTAGGTAAAAGATTACCTAAAATCAAATATTAAGTGACAGCTTGTTCACTGGTGATAGCAACTAGGAAATCTTACAAATTCCCAAAGAAACTAAGCAGCACCATGAGTTCAATTTGTATACCTAAACTTTACTTTCACAGTGTTTGTAAGGTATCCCATTAAGTATCATAAATCGTGGTGCAATGTCTAAGCAAAATGACAGATCACATGTCCTTCCCATGGACTTCATGGAATGCTCTTCAGAGCACAGAACATATGAGAGTTTACAATACATGTCTTCAGTATTACAAACATTAAAAGTTATTGGTAAGGGAAAATACTGTCTTTAAATTCTAGTAATATTTCTCATTGGCCTATCTCACGTATCATCTTTTTATTGAGAGGTAATATTTTAGGTACAATTTAGAAGTATGTGATCATTTTATAAAAATATGATTTAAGTAGAGGAGTAGCATATCTTAGTAATTCAGCTTTATTTAGTTTCCCAATTTTAAAAAGTCATGAATAAGGAATCAAATTTAGAGTTTAACTTTTTGGAATATTTATCATCTAATAGAAAACTAAAGTCCTTGATAGATTAAAGACCTAAATGCAAATGGAAAAACTATACATTTCTTATAGGAAAATATCTTCATATCTGTAGGGTAGGAAAATATTAATAAACTAGAGGCCCAGGGCACAAATTTGTGCATGGGTGGGGTCCCTCAGACTGGCCAGCGATCAGGGCCAATCAGCCGCTGGCCAGGGCTGGGGAGTGGGGGGGACCTGCAGGAGGTTGGCCGGCCAGGGGGAGGGACAGTGGGAGGTTGGCTATGGGAGCGCACTAACCACAGGGGGCAGCTCCTGCATTGAGCATCTGCCCCCTGGTGGTCAGCATGCATCATAGCTACTGGCCAGTTGTCTGGGCATAAAGGTCGCTTAGGCTTTTATATATATAGATTGTACTATATTAAAATCATTAAGTTTTGATCAAAGGTACCATAAAGAGAGTAAAAGACAAACCACAGGATGGGAGAAGATATTTGTAACACGTACAAGCAGATAATTAATATCTATCCTATATAATAAAAGCCTAATATGCTAAGTGTCCAGTCATCCGTTCTACTGTTCAACCAATCAAAGCATAATATGCTAAAGATATGCTAAGGCTGATCAACAATTTGCTATGACGTGCACTGACCATCAGGGGGCAGATGCTCCGACCTGTAGGTTAGCTTGCTGCTGGGGCCGGCCGATCTGGACTGAGTGAGATGGGCCAGACATGCCCTGGAGCCCTCCCATGGTCCCTCCCCACCTCTGGCCAACCTCCCACTGTTCCTCCCCAGCCCAATCGTGCACTGGTGGCGTCCCTCAGCCTGGCCTGCCCCTCTTGCAACCTGGGACCTCTCTGGGGATGTCGGAGAGTCAGTTTCAGCCTTATCCCACAAGCTACTCCTCTCAGGAGGGCGCCAGACACAGGGCTCATGGCTGGCGAGTGCTGCTGTGGCAGCGCGAGCCTCTCCTGATCAGGACTGATTGGACATGAGACTGTGGCAGGTGCAGTGGGGCCAGTATGAGCGGGAGAGGCAGGTAGGAGCTGCAGGAGGCAGTAGACTGCAGGTTTTGGCCCGATCCCCACAGGCCACCCAGAGGGGCCCCATCCATGCACAAATTCATGCACCGGGCCTCTAGTAATATATAATTTCTTATAAATCAATAAGGAAAAGATAGAAAACTCAATTTAAAAAAAAAAAAAAAAGCAAGAGACTTGAACAGGCACTTTTAAAGATAAGTTGAATAAGATGCCAATAAGCATATGAAAGAGCTCAATCTCATCAGTCATCAAGAAAATGCAAATAAAAACAAGGATATACTACTACACAACCACGAGGTTGGCAAAAAAAAAAAAGAAAGAAAGAAAGAAAAGGTCTAATGTACCAAGGACTGATGCCAAATGCTGAAGGGAGTGTAGATGAACACAATCAATTCTAAAAAACAGTTTAGCATGATCCATTCATCTAATATGGTTTCTATCCTATGGAAGTATGTTTACATGGACCAGGATTCACGTATAAAAAAGATCACAGTGCCCTAGCAGGTTAGAGCATCCCCCCTCAGACCGAAGGGTCTTGGGTTGGATTCTGGTCAAGGGTTCATATCTCACCTCAGTTGTAGGCTCGATCCCTGGCCCCAGTAGGAGCGGTTGCAGGAGGCAACCAATCAATGTGTCTATTTCACATTGATGGTTCTCTTTCTCTGTCTTCCCACCTCCCTTCCACTCTCTCCAAAAAAAAAAAAAAAATCAATGGGAAAAATATCCTTGGGTAAGAATTAATAACAAAAAATATATGTTCTACCTTCCTATCACAACAAATATGCCTTTATCTGCTTAGAAGACTAAATTCATACTGAGAATTTTTGGATTCCTTAAAGTTCAAGTGGAAACCTGATGGTGCAGGGAAAATTGGCCACTGGCCCACTGCCCATAGCCCTCTTCTCTATCTCATACTGCCAACAACCTCGCACACAGCACCCAGTCACCTCCATTCACAAGTCCAAGTTCTATCCCATACACTACTCCCCACAAATGGCAACTCTTAAACCATCACTTGGGCCTCAGGGTGTATATACCTGTAGTTCAGTCTACCCTCAGAAAGATGGACCTCAGGAAGAGATTCATGCAGCCTCTGGGCCATTTGGGCACAAAATTTTGAGATCCTAGGTACTCAAAGCATGGTGTAGAATGGAAGGGTTCAGGCTCCAAGTGGGCATATCCCACAGACTCCTTGCCCCATGCAAGAGGGACACAGCAGGGCCCTCTAAAGAATAGGGCCAGGGCAGGGATCACTCTTGCCAGGAACAGAATTTCCTTAGAACCAAGCAACATTATATCTGTTAACCTGGACAGCAGTAACATGGGTACTCACTTTATAATAATTTGTGAAATTGTACATGAAAGTTTTATGTATTTTTCCACAAATAATGGGACTGACACCATGTGCCTACTGATATGATACACAATATCATGTTCTAGATATTCTTGCCCAAAATCCATGATCTGAATCTAATCATTGGGATACAATTAGATCCAAGTCCTGGACTTTTTTAAAAAACATGCTCATTCCTTCAAAAATATGTCATAAAAGGTAAAGAAAAGCCATAAAATTATTACATGCTGAAACTAAATAGATGTGAAATTAAATAGAGTGCATGATCCTGAATGAGATTCTAGATCAGAGGGGGAAATGCTATAAAGAACACTATTGGGACAAATGATTAAATTTTAATATGAACAACTGACATTATAACAATGTTAAATTTTCTTTATCTCAATTAACTATACTAGAGTTATGGAAGAAAATGTCCTTATTCTTGGGAGATATATTCTGAAGAATTTAGGGGTGAAAGAAGACAATGTCTGCAACTTCTTCTCAAGTGGTTCAGCAAAAATAATATGCATATGCATGTAGAATGAAGCAAACATGGCCAAAAAGTAACATTTGCTGAATCTAAGGAAAGGGCATATACACTTGGCTGTCCTTGTAACGTTTGTCATTTGAAGTATTTTCAAAATAAAAAGGTTTTAAAACTATACTAAAGAGTTAAACAAGAAAGGACTTGTCTGCAGGAAGGGAAGAGGAATCAGATGTCTGGGATTAAAGGGTACGATACACACTTTTCTTTTTGTTCATTCTTCCATCTTATTTTCACTTTTCAAATTTTGTTCATATTCCCCCCAAAATTTCATTTTAACTTTGGGAGACAATTGAAAGGGGAAACATTAGCAAATAGAAAAATAAGAAAAATGTTTGTCCTTAAATGTATCTGTCAAATCACAGCCATCATCAAATGGTTACTCTGAAATGTCAGTCCATAAAATGCTGCTCACATACACACTGAGTAACCCTTCCCAATCCAATAGTTTGCACATTAAGAGGCATAACTTACAGATGTTAATATTCTACTTCTTTAGATAATCCAGAAAGTGGAGCACACACAATTACCTGACTTTTGCTGTTAGGAGAAATTCATTCATTTTTAACAAACATTGGTGATGTTATACAAAGCCCTGCAGATGACATAGAGAGTTGTGTATATCATGGTCACTGTCCTCATGAAGGCAATGCAGAAAAGTGACAAGGACTTGAACCACACAGTAGCTATATGACCTTGGTAATTTATTTGATCTCTCTGAGATTCCCTTTTCTCATAGGTGTTGTAATGGAGATGCCACCCAGCTATCTTTAAGGGCTGAATTATAAGGACTGACTATCCATGTCAAGTATGTAGGACAAGACAAACTTAATAAAAGCTATTTTTATGAGTATTACAATCAAATTATATAATGAAATAGAAAAAAATATGCCCAAGGTTGTATAGCCAATTAAGGGTATAACTACCACTGAAATCCTGATTATTCCAAGTTTCTAATCCAAGAAAATTCACTCTCCCTAAACACCAAATAATATATGCAACTGTTAGTGTGTGGGGCCAAGAGTTGCTCCCTAACATATCTTTGGCAAATGCATCACTCTATCAGGCACCAAGAAAAAGAACACTGGATCATAAGGTTATTTTGTTCTCATTAACCAAGGATTTTTAGCTCAAGAAGTAATATATTCAGCCTGCACAAGGTATCTAAGACCCTGTCATCCAAGAATACATGTCCAAATTAGTTCAAAAGCTAAAGCCACAGGAGGTATTTCCTTCAAATAATTTCCAACTTTATTTTACCAACAAACATAAAATTTACTAAATTAAATCAATTTCATCGTGCTTATGATAATGTGGGCACAAATAACAAGGAAAGACACTTAAACATACTTAATGATAAATAACAGTTCAGAATATTCACATATCCCATATGCATGGGCTATCTCATACAATAAACAAACATGCCGTATCATAATCAAACATGCAAATACCTGAAAGAGTGCCACCTGACCTAGGATAGGCCACTTCAACATACACTTCAAATGTGGTCTCTGGGTTCTGCCTACGAAAGAAACAAATCATGATTACTGACAAGGATGAAGGCAGCGCGGTAATAGAACATAGAGGCTGAGGTATAAAGCACACCTTGATAAAATCATTAGCTCCACAACCTAATGGCTGTGGAACTTTGGACAAGTTACTCAACTTCTCTGAGCCACGTCTACCTAATCCATAAAATGAAAACACCTAACCAGAAAAACTATTGTGAAATTTAAAAACACACACACACACACACACACACACACATTGTCTGAGTATAAAATTGTCTGACAATTTTATAGGTGTCACATCTTCAATTTACCCAGCTAGATCTCCAAAGCCACAGGGAGAATTCTGAGGAAACTCAAAGCAAAGCAACACTAGCAGAAAGTAGCCTTCACCCTCATATTCCAGGATAAAACATTCATAGGATGAAGTTAACTTGCTGATTTGTAGATTTTAAGACTGAAACAAGAGAAACAGTATCCTGTCTCCCTAGGCCAGTGATGGCGAAACTATGACACGCGTGTCAGAGGTGACACGCGAACTCAATTTTTTGGTTGATTTTTCTTTGTTAAATGGCATTTACATATATAAAATAAATATCAAAAATACAAGTCTTTGTTTTACTATGGCTGCAAATATCAAAAAATTTCTATATGTGACACGGCACCAGAGTTAAGTTCGGGTTTTTCAAAATGCTGACACGCAGAGCTCAAAAGGTTCGGCATCACTGCAGGCTGTCATGAGACAGGATCCTCATCTAAATGTAAGACTGTTCCCACATAGGGGGCTTCACCTGTATCGAAAAACTGCAAGTATATGAATGTTCATTATTATATCCTTTTACCTTTTTATGTCATAAATATTTCATAATAAGTGTTGTAAAGATCACAGCACTAACAGAATGTTAACAGTTAATTCAGAGTGATGAGAACATCGGGGTTATATTTCTTTGTATTTTCTCTTTCTCTTTGATTCTAAAACTACAATAAAAAGATATTACTTCCAGATTGAATGAAAATCAGTCAGTGAAGAAAATGTTATACTTTCAAATGTCTATAACTGAGTTATATTTTAAACCTGACAACAAAGTTCAGAGAAGAAATTTTCTGAGTTGTCTAATCAGATCTAAGGTTTAATTTCAATCAAATAAAAACTTTGAATTTACCCAATAGATTCCAGTTTTCAAAATAACTATCTCATTTATCACATTTCATTCTTATTATAATCCCAGGAGGTAGGTGCATCAACACCATACAGGTGAAGAACCTGAGGCAGAGTTCCTAAGTGACTTGTTGGTGGTCCCACAGCTACTTAGAAATGTAGCCAGAACCAGAATTCACACCTCCTGACCACTCAAATTCTGTTTCATTGATTCTAAAAGAACTTCCCCCCCCTCCCACATTTTCTCATATCTTACAATCTATTGCATCTTACAATTCTACATGGCAGCATTTTTTCTTTATTGATAATACATATAACAACAGTGCTTCTTATAAATAATGGCATCTTAAATTCAACAAAATATGGTAATACTCCTTAAAGTTCCTTAGCAGTAGAAAGAAAAATGTGTGTTTTGCCAATCAGGAATCTAGTTATTTCTCTTGTGAAAGATCATCATTTCATCATTGAATAGAAACTTGGGCTTTTGCTTTAAATAAGCAACTACAGCTGAAAAGAGTTGGCTGCTCTAAAATTCAAAGCATTTAAAAATATACTAGTATTGTCAAATATTATTTAAAAATTATACACTAAATCAGAGTATCTTACTTAAAAATACAAAATAAAACAAGGTGAACTGAAGTTTTAAGCTCCCTTAAAAAAAAAAAATGTGTGCTCTTTTTTCCCTGATAGAGGGTACAGAAAGACCTACAAAGTCAGTGTCCTTTGGTCACCAAACATTTGTGGGAAATACCAGTTAAAAACATCCTTTTCATTCAAATGAGCTCAAAGAACAATGTTTGATGAAAGAAAGGAATGTTCTAAAGTCATCTGAAGGACACCAAGATTCCTTCTAAAACCTAAATAAATCTTTAAGTTTATTTTGCAACTGGCTAAATTCCATCTCAGAATTTCATCCCTCTAGATCAAGGGTCCTCAAACTTTTTAAACAGGGGGCCAGTTCACTGTCCCTCAGGCCGTTGGAGGGCCGGACTATAGTTTAAAAAAAACAACTATGAACAAATTCCTATGCACACAGCAGCGGCAAAAACACCCGGCGGGCCGGATAAATGTTTTCGGCGGGCCGCAGTTTGAGGACCCCTGCTCTAGATCAGTGGTTCTCAACCTTCTGGCCCTTTAAATACAGTTCCTCATGTTGTGACCCAACCATAAAATTATTTTCGTTGCTACTTCATAACTGTAATGTTGCTACTGTTATGAATCGTAATGTAAATATCTGATATGCAGGATGGTCTTAGGCGACCCCTGTGAAAGGGTCGCTCGACTGCCAAAGGGGTCGTGACCCACAGGTTGAGAACCGCTGCTCTAGATTAAGCTAGTGGTTTTCAAGATGTATTCTGCAGGACCCTGTGACTCCATAAAGGTTCTTCACAGCTTTCGTACATATTTTCCCTAAATTTCCATTTTTCGTTTTTCCCATTTAAAAATAAATAAATAATGAACATGGAAAGATCTTACATACCAAGTTTTTTAAACACTGGAGCTCCAACACATCAACCTGTGCCACTAAGTTAAGGTGACTGTGCAAACCTGATGTCTCTAAATGAAGAATACCATGTATACTCATGGTCTCTGCTGCTGCTTCTTTCTCTCTTTAACACACTCTGAGCCCACCACACCCCTAAAACAACTTGTCACGATCACAATGACTTCCACATTGCTAAAATGGTCAATTCTCAGTGCTTGTCTCACTCAACCTTTCAGCAGCATTTGATACAGATGAGTGACTCGCCCTCCTTCCTGAAACACTTTCTTCACTTGCCTATCAGGATATCACTCTCTTACTACTCTTCTTATCTTACTGGCTGCTCCTTTGCTAACTCCTTCTGAAGCAAGCTCTCCTACCCTGGACCTCAGTCCTGGACCTCTCTCTATCTACACTCATTACTTAGAAGATCTCATTCTGTCTCACAGCTTTAATTATGCAAATGGTGACAAGCCCCAAAGTCATGTCTCCAATCTTGCTTCTTCCTTGACTCCAAATCCCTTATCCAACCGCTACTCAACACCACCACTTGCATATCTATGAAGCATTTCTAATTTAACAAATGGTGTTTTTCTTCCTCAAACTTGCATCTTCTGAAATCCACCAGTTATTCAGACCAAAAAAACTTGTGTCATCCTTAGACTCCTCTCTTTGTTTTATATGCCACTTATTTCCATGCCACAATCAACCAATCAGCAAATTCTGATGACTTGATCACCAAAATACATCCAGAAAGCATCCCCAACCCCACTATCTTGGAAAGATCACCAGCACCTCACCTCTATTATTGCAGTAATCTCCTGACTGATCTCCCTGCTTCCTCCTTTGCCCTTCTATAGTCAGATTTCAATTTAGTGGCCAGAAATTCTTTTATTCTAGAGGTCAGGTTATGTCAGTCCTCTGCTCAAAACTTCCCAAAAGCTTCCATAACACTCAAAATCAAAGTCTTAGTTCTGGATATGGATGGTGGTGATGGTTATACAACAATATGAATGCATTTAATACAACTGAACTATACACCTTCAAGTGGTTAAGATGAAAAATCTTATATATATTTTACTATAATTTTTTTAAAAACTGAGGGGAAAAAAAGTCCCCATAAGGTCCTACATGATGTGGTCTTTGCCTATCTCACCTATCTCTCCAACTTCATTTCATACCTCTCTACCCTTCTCCCTGCATTCTAGCCATACTGGCCTCCTCCCTACTCCTCAGACACACCAAACTCATTCCTATCTTACAGCCCTTTGTATTGATCTTCATATAGGTGGCCCTTCCTGTCATTCAAAACTTGGCTTATACTTGACCTCCTCAGAAAGGCCTTCCTCAACACACTCTCTGCCGGGAGCCGGTCCATCCTTGCTGTTTCAAGGGACCTGGCATATATGGCATACTGTTCTTAATATGTTTGCTCACCTTCTTGGCGCTGTGTTTTAACCAAGGTCACCTCTCCGAGAAAAGTTGTTTCCCCAGGTAGGGATTTTCCCCTGAAGTTAGGGAGGGCATAAAACCTCTTAACCCCTTCCCCAGCAGAA
>NW_006294400.1:4162260-4176357 GCF_000327345.1 Myotis davidii | reverse complement strand
AGAACTTAGAAGACAGAACCTACACAGAACCTAGAGACAGAAGAACTTCGCTGGAGAGAACATGGCAAAAGATCCTGGACAGAACCTGGCTACAGAACCTGGCTACCGAACCTGGCTGGAGAACCGAGCGAGAGAACATGGCTACAGAACCTGGCTGGAGAACCTGGAGAACCTGGCTGGAGAACCTAGCAAGAGAACATGGACACAGAACTTGGCTGGAGATTGTGGGTAGAGATCCTGGCAAGGCTGCTGATCAACTGAACGCTGTCTCCGTGTCATTCCTTCTTCGCCGACTCTGTCCACACCTTTGGGGACCCCTGGACCTGCTGGGGTTGGACCCCAGCAACTCTCTACCACATAATTTTAATTCTCCACATCCTATCACAATCTTATTTATTGCCAATCACCCTCCTCTAAATGCAAACTGCAGAAAAGCTGGGACTTTGTCTATCATACCTGCTAGTGTGCTTCTCTGAACAGTGAGTGGCACATAGCCAGAATCAAATAAGCATTCAGAAGGAATAAAGAAAGCACAAACTAGCCTTCCTGGGGTCTAAAATATTTCAATATATGAGCAGAATGATTATACACATCTGTGATCCTCAAGTTTTAACACGTTAAAATAGATTTCCAGTCCCACCTCCAGAGGTTCTGGACTAGGACCTGAGAATTAGCATGTCTAATGAATACCCAGGTAATACTTAGGCTGCTGGACTAGTGATCACACTTTCAGAACTACTGATCTAGTTAAATGGAATTCTTCTCCCAAATAACTTAGTACAAATGACATAAAGTAAACATAGGGTATACTTCAATAATCAATTATTTCAATAAAAGATTTCAAAGGCACTGTAGAAGCAATGAAGTTTACTCCTCTTCTAGTGCTAGCCATTGTTACTGCCTCACTCTAATGAGTAATAACAAGACTACATTAAGTTTCTTACTCAGTTCAAATAGCTGCCAGAGTTCTATTACATCAGCAGTTCTCAACCTGTGGGTCGCGACCCCTTTGGGGGTCGAACGACACTTTCACAAGGGTTGCCTAAGACCATCAGAGAACACATATGTAATTACATATTGTTTTTGTGATTAATCACTATGCTTTAATTATGTTCAATTTGTAACAATGAAATTGGGGGTCACCACAACATGAGGAACTGTATTAAAGGGTCACAGCATTAGGAAGGTTGAGAACCACTGTATTACATGGAGCCAAAGATTACGACAGCCTCTTTTAAAACATAAAAAGAAAAGCAAAAAGCTTATTAAAACACTAAGAACAAATTAGACTATAAGTTATAGTCATGTTCATCCATGATCATTTACATGTTGCCTTATGGAAGAAGTGGTGACTATTGTTGTGACAAGTTATATAACATACCAACAAATATACATAAGTTATTTTAAGGGCCAGTGAAGCCAGTGCAGATGGAAGCATTTTCTGTTTCTCTGCAAACCAAAATAAATTTAAAAGTGTGTCTTCTAAATGCAAATGGCTAAGCAACTCTTACTTAATATTTTCATTAAGCCTGTAAACAATTAAGACATAACAATTTCCAGAGAATCTCTGGGACTACCCTGAGACTGCTTATATCTCCCATTACTCTCCAAGATGCTCAATATTTGTAACTATTTGACTAAAGAAACTGAAAATACTTTTTCTGTCCTATTAACACTCACTACTAATTCAGTACATGTAATGATGCTGAGAATACAATATTCTGAGCCAATTTTCCAATATGGACCCAAGTTTTCCCAGAACACTTCATGCACTCTCTCCTCTCTGGGGAGCCTTCTCAATACCCCTAACTCATAGCCCAGATTGGGTTGTGTCCCTCCTTTACACTCCCAGGGCATCCTATGCTTCCGCACTCTTAATACAGTGACACAATTACAACTACCTGGGTAGCTTTTACTAGTAAAAGTCCTGATGGCCAGGCTATACCCTAGAACCGTGGTCAGCAAACTGCGGCTCACGAGCCACATGCGGCTCTTTGGCCCCTTGAGTGTGGCTCTTCCTAAGCCTTAGGAGTATCCTAATTAAGTTAATAACAATGTACCTACCTATATAGTTTAAATTTAAAAAATTTGGCTCTCAAAAGAAATTTCAATCGTTGTACTGTTGATATTTGGCTCTGTTGACTAAGGAGTTTGCCGACCATTGCCCTAGAACAATTAAATCGGAATATCCTGGCATCAGTGTTTTTAAAAGCTCCCCAGCTTTTTGTTCGGCCTACGTGGAAAACCACCAGTGTACCTCTGACTAAATATCTGTCCTCCCTCTCGACTGGCAGCTCCTTGAGGACACCACCTGCCTTATAACCCCAGTTCCACACCAGGCACAATAAAAGATGAATGAGTTTTCCTCCAACATCTGACGTAGTTTTCAGCTCCCATAACTGCTTCTCTCTCTGACAGGAGGTAATTTGCTGAATACACACCACTGTTACTCTTTAAAGATGTTTTCCTTTGGAGTCAAAGGTATGAATAAGTCACACCTGCTGACAACTGCCTCCGCTATTAAATATGGAAAAATGACACACAAACAGCTAAAATGTGTTTAAAAGAAGGGAGGTCTGCGCAGTTCTTACTTCTGGGAGAATGAAGCCTGAAAGTAAGCCAAGAGCGTTTCTATGCAATACCTCTCTTCTGTAAATCCTCAGTGATTCACTGGAAGGGCCATGCTCAGTGCTCAGGGCCATGTTCTCAGGATGATTAAGTACACTCACTCAGCTTGAAGTCAAGGGACAGACAAAGGCTTTGACAATATTGAGGCAGCAGGAAGCTTAATGGTTTGGGGTTTTGTTTGGTGTGGTTTGTTTTTTATTTTTTAAAGCATCATACTATTGATCATTCTGCTGGATCATCAACTTTCAGTTGGGATCTACTTTTCTTCAATAACAACATATTATGAGAAAAATGTAACACTATTCACAAAATGAATCTTTGCTGCATACGGTAACCATGTCATAGTGCTAGGCCCTCATCCCCGTTAAGTGTTACTTAGAGCTACAAACTAAAACACACAGTGTTAGGACCCCTGACTCATTTCACAGCAATCAAATCTTCAAATCAGCTAGTATTCTTCAAGCAAAATAACCTATTCTCTATAGACTAGAGTAATGATTTTACTTCAGCGCACTGTTTCTTTAATTACAAACTTATATGCTGAAGGGGCTAAGGTATAATATTTCAAAATCCACACCAATTGAACTGTCTTAAGGTTGACAACACAGTCAAAAGAAACTGTATATACTTCAGAACATGCTAGCAAACATCACCTAATAAACATTGATTCCTTTAAGCTAGACAAACAAGCAAAAAGGTAGTGTTAATATTTCCAACAAGTCTCCATTTGTTTCAGTGGACTCTGAAATTAAAGCCCTTTTCCAGGCTGAAAATGCTGTATCAAAGACTGCTTTCTAACCCATAACAAGTTAACACCTCCATAGAAGAATGCAGTCACTGTTGAAACTTGTTAGAAAATGATTAACTTAGTTGTGTAATTATACAAACAAGTTGTTTCAAGATTTTACACTTCGCTTTTCATTTCTAATAATGCTCTCAGGATCAGATTAATAAAGATACACAGGAACTGCTGTGAGAGGAGTTACAAAGTTTTACCTTCCCATATATCCCTCTGAAAGATGAATTTTAGCTGCATTCTGAGCAGAAAGAAAAGCCTGCACACCTCTCAGTAATGTGCAGTACCCAATACAGCTTTAAGGAATCCTCTACCGGGCTGGCCTACAGTGTAAAATCTAGACTCTTCAACCATATTAATAGCATTTGCTAAGATCATATCTATTCAATTATCAAAAAAGTTTGTCCTTAAAAACGTATTTAAAAGCCTCCCATTTCCTAACTTTTCCTCTGCTCCTACTGAAAATTTGGTCCTAAATTGGGCAGGGCAGGATAGATGTCCATGTTAGCGATGGCCAGTGTAGAGTGCAGAGCCTGGGCAGGATGAGGAAATGTTCCTACAAAGGAGTGATCTGACAAGGGATGTCAGAACACAAGCAGGCTGCAGTATATCTGGCTGAGGGATGGCCTGGAAATTCAATGTCAAATCCAAGTGAATGCGAAAGGCATCCACCCAGCGGAAGCCATTTGGCACAGGGAGCCAGAACTCGAGCAGGGTAAGGACATTCACACACAGGGCAGCCAGCCCTCGGATGCTGAAACACAAGTGGACTGAGAAGAGTGCCCATGGAGGGACGTGAGTATCACAGCCCAAGAGGGTAAAGAGCGTGTTTAAGTACAAAGACGCCCTAGAGTGGGGTGTGGAAGCTCTGGCAGGGGTGAGCAGGGTGACCATGTGGATCGGTGGAGGCTTGTCCAGCATGATAAAGTCAGAGTCCAAACTGGGTGAACAGGGCATCCACAGGACAGCGGGGAGGGCAGGGGCACGTCAAACCACCAGAAGAGGCACTGTGAGCTTAGGAAAATAAGGGCAAAGAGGAGAGCATCCATCACATGGGGTGGAGGATGAAGGGGCAGTGTGCCTGACTGGAACCCAAGACCAGTAAGGAGGGCCTGCTTTCTCACAGTTGAAGTTAACACACACATATTTCTTGGCTCTGTTTACTGACAGGACCTGGCAGCAACAACACTCAACAGCAGTGAGCACAGTGCCCAGACCTTGGCTTCTAAATACAATTCTCCTCTAAAGGAACCAGGGCGTCTTAAAGAAGTAGCTGATTCCCAGGCTGGGACAGAGAAAGTAGAAGATTAGCTTGGAATATCTTATTGTGCCATAAAGCAAATGAGTGCTCAAAGAATAATGGAGACATGTCAAAAAGACCAACTTGAAAAGGCTTCCACTGGCCAAATCTGGGGTAATTTGAGCATCAAAATCAATAACGATATTAACAAATTATTAACCCTCCAAATAAGACAGTAAGCCATGAGTCCACATTGGTGAATACATTGAAAATTTAGTGAGAAATGGAACATAGTTTCAAAGTACCTTCCCACAAAATACTTATTAGTAGCAAGAGGGAAAAAAGTAAACTTGCCACATAGAAGTTTGGCAAAACTACCGTAATCAAGTCATCAAAGTGATCAGTATCAGTAATCAGCTAGACAAACTGCTAGAGTGCAATGAGAAAAACACACCAGCATTCCTGAGGTAGGCAGTTAGATAGGCCTGAGCTGAGTAAGGACAATGGGCTAGGTATAGAATGTCACCAGGGTGGAAAGCCCCTGGTGCCTAGCGAAGGACAACTGCAGGGTTGGACCTCATCCCCAGTGTGACCATTCCTCCTCCAGCATATCGCTGGTCATGTGACTTGGACCCCCAAACTTTCCTCCCTAGAGCTAACATCTAGGCCTGTTGTAATACAGCTCCAGGCCCAGAAAAGCAGCAAAACCAGACCAGTGACATCAAGACTGACCTCAGGACCAAATGCACTGGTGCTGATCACTTTCCTGTAACTAACTAATTAGTGGAGGTCTGACCCTAAAAGGACACATCTGGGAAGTTGGTGAATGTTCTATAGAAATCTTCCCCTGGGACCTCCCCTAAAATCTCCACCCTTAAAACTCTTAGGAGGGAGCACCCAGCACACTCTCCCTCTCAAGAGGATGCCCTGCCTTTCCTTAGCTCCTCCCCCTCCCCCAGGTGAGTTACTATTACCTTCCTCACTCCAAGCTCCAAGGCCCTTGCTTTACCTCTATAACAGGGGTCCTCAAACTACGGCCGTGGGCCACATGCAAATACAAATACTGTATTTGTTCCCGTTTTGTCTTTTTACTTCAAAATAAGATATGTGCAGTGTGCATAGGAATTTGTTCATAGTTTTTTTTAAAAACTATAGTCCGACCCTCCAGCGGTCTGAGGCACAGTGAACTGGCCCCGTTTAAAAAGTTTGAGGACCCCTGCTCTATAACTTGCTTCCTAAGATAGAACTGGTGCATGGGACCATGCTTAACCAACTGAGCCACACCAGCAGGCTACAAGTATACTCTTTTATAAGATGATACAATGAAGGCAATTTAACATTGATATGATACTATTATCTAATATTAGAGGACCAGTGCAGAAAATTCATGCACAGGTAGGTTCCCTAGGCCTTGCCAGCAATCAGGGACAATTGGGGCCTTCCAGCTGCCAGCTGGGGCCTCCCTTCCCCAGCTGCCTGCAGGGGCCTTCCTTTATTTCCACACTGCCCCCTGGTGGTCAGCACACATCATAGCGAGAGGTCGAACTCCTGAGAGGACACTTTGCATATTAGCCTTTTATATAGAGAGATGGCCTTGTTTGTAGGAAAAGCCCACTGAAGTACTTAGGGGTAATGGGGCATCAGATCAGCACCTCACTCAAAATTGGTGTGTGTGTGTGTGTGTGTGTGTGTGTTTAGTTCTTTATATTGCACTGCCAACTTTTCTATGAGATTTTGGTTGTTTAAAAACAAAAACAACCAATCATTAATACTAATCTCCCATGTAGTATTGCATTGTATAAATGTATAGCTTTTTTATCCACTCATCTACTAATGGGCACTTGGACTGTTACAAATCTTGGAAGGTGGACAAAGAGGAGGGAAATGGGAGACATCTGTAATAATGTCAACAATAAAAATAAAATGAAATAATAAACTAATTTGATATTTAAAAAATACTGATTTCCCTGGCCTTTCTCACAGGGGTGACTTTCTCACAGGAATGACATGAGGGTCTATGGAAAGAACCCCAAACTAAATATTAGAAGGCCTGGGTTCAAATCACTTGATTTGAATTAGTAAGAACCATCTAACTTTTCATCAGCCTCAGCTCCCTCCCTGTCAAGAGATAATACCTGCCCTACTCTTCTCAAAAGTTGTTTCAGGGATCAAATGACAGAAACATGAGAAAGTGTTTTTTGGATACTAAAAGTTACTAAACCAACATAGAGGGTATTATCATTTATTATAAAAAATAAAATAGCTCTGGCCAGTGTTGCTAATTAGTTAGAGCATTGGCCTGCACACCGAAAGGGTCACAGATTCCATCCCTGGCCTTTGTTGGGGCAAGTGTGGGATGCAACCAATCGAAGTGTCTCTCTCACACCAATGTCTCTCCCTCTCTCTCCCTATCTCCTTCCCTTCCACTCTAAAAATCAATGGGAAAAAAAGTCCTCAAGTGAGGATTAACACAAATCTATAGATATAAAAGGTAAACATCCGTCCGTCCAACCAGTAGCTATGATGCGCACTGACTACCAGGGGGAAGGTGCTCAACGCAGGAGCTGCCATGATGTGCACTGGCCATTTAAAAATAAATGGCACCATGGACCTGGCACCGACAAACCAACACAGCTTCCCCCAAGTGAGACACAGGCCCTGCCACCACCCCAGAGTGACACCTCCCCCACGCCCCCCCAAATTGCAGCCAACGCTGCCAAGACCCCATTGGTCCACAGCACAGCCTAGCACAGCACAGCCCAGAAACAGTCACTGTGGGCACCGGGTAATGACGTCACATAGCAACACCCCACTTCCTCTCCCTAGTGACTAGCCTCCTTGGAGTTTCTTCAGCCCAGGAACCCAACTTGCTTTATAGTCAGGTGCAAACATTTCACAGTTTAATCAAATGTCTGTGAAGCATTTTCATGTGCCTCATCTCATTTGATTCTCACAGAAGTCCTGGAGTAGGTAGATAGGAGACTCAGTAGAATCCTATTTTCTTTTCATTAGCCAGGAAATGGAGATTTAGAAAGCTTAGATACTTGACCTGACTGAAAGGAGAAATAGTGGATCTTGAAAATGACTTTAGGTTTTCTCACTGCACAGAATATAGTCAAACACTGCTATAGTTAAATATTTTACCCTTTATTCTCCCTGCGTGAGAATAATAATCTGCTTCATGTTGATATTTACTGTTGTGTTGCTGACAATTACCTAAAAGAGAAGATGGGGTGCTTCACTGGGCTGGGAAAAGTTTAGCTAAATCAGAAAGCAGATCTAATTAAGCAAGTTTATTCTATATATATAAAAGGCTAAGTTGACTCACACGTGTGCGATACATATAAAGCTCTCGCTGGTGCCAATCCCACACACGTGTTTCAATCTGTCATTGTCGATCATGAATTTAGTTGACACTTCTATTATAGAGAAAGGGTGAATAGCGGTATTGAAATATTTCTTCTAATTAATTTCCTTCCAATGTGTATGAATAAATAAAATAGCTTCATCTTACTGATGATAGGCTTTGATTTCAAAGATTCAAAACTCTTAAGCTTTCAAATACTGTTATTAAAAGCAATCCAAAAAATAAGAAACTATCCATTTAGATGAGTTGTCTATTAAGGCCTTTGGCCCATTTTAAAAATCAGGTTGTTTGTTTTATTGTTGAGTTTTAAGAGTTCTTTGTATACTTTGGATAACAGTCCTTTATTAAATATGTCTCCTTTTTTTAGCTTTTAAAAACCAGTGTTTATTTTGCAAGTAAAATGCTCAAGAAACTTTCAAAAGGCCCAAAGGCCTACGGATATCCAGGTTTCAGATACGATTATAGGCAGGTGCTGACTATTGGTTTCCTGTTACTAACGCCTAAACATCTATGCACTGGATTCTGTAGTTCCATGACTCTTCTTGTTGGGGAGTTAATTCCTCCAACTCTCGACAGCGTACATCAACATTTACCACAATAAGAACGATAAGAAAAACAGTGGCGGTAGCTATCAATGTCATTGCCAAGGGAAACATTTTCTGGCCCAGGGAGAAACCTGCCACAGCAAATCCGAAAATCAAAATCGTTAATCCAGTAAAGAAAAAGTATTGTTTGCAGAATCTATATGAACGCTTTCTTTGGATTATTCTCAGCAACAGAGTCTGCTGATCATAAACTCGAGGTGTTCCAATCATGATGAGGCTTATCTTGGTTAATGCAGCTTTTGAATAACCAGAAAAGTCAAACTCCTTTCAAGACAAGATGTCTTCTGTAAATATATTCTCCCAATGTGAGGCTTGTCCTCTCATTCTCTTTATATTGTCTTTGACAGAGCATTAGTTTTTAATTTTAATGAAGTCCAGCTTATCCATTCTTTCTTTCATGGATTGCACCTGTGCTATTGTACCTAAAAAGTCATTGCCATACCCCAGGTCATCTTCTAGGGCAGTGGTTCTCAACCTTGGCTGCACATTAGAATCACCTGGGAATCTTTTTAAAATCCTGATTTCTGGGCCTCATCCTCTGGAAATTCTGTTTCTTTGTTATGGGGTGGGGCCACAACATTAGTAACAAAGAAACAGAATTTCCGGAGGATGAGGCACTGCAATCAGGATTTTTAAAAGATTCCCAGATGATTCTAATGTGCAGCCAAACCACTGTTCTAGGGCTTATATAGTTTTGTGTTTAACATTTAGGTCATGATCCATTTTGAGTTAATTTTTGTGAAGGATTTAACGAAGGTCTGTATCTAGATTCAGTTTTTTGCATGTAGATGTCCAGTTGTTACAGTACCATTTGTTGAAAAGACTATCTTTGCTCCATTGTGATGTCTTTGCTCTTTCACAAAGATCAGTTGACTATATTTACGTGGTTTTATTTCTGGGCTCTCTATTCTGTTCCATTTATCTGTTTGTCTATTCTTCAACCAATATCATCCTGTGTTGGTTCCTGCAGCTTTACATAGTAAGTCTTAAAGTCAGTTAGTGTCAGATCTCTTTCATCTTTTCTTCCTACAATGTGTTGGCCGGCTATCCTGGGTCTTTGCCTCTTCATATAAACTTCAGGATCAGTTTGTGTATCCACAAAGTAACTTGGTAGTATTTTGTTTGCGATTGCATTGGATAGAGTACACAGTAGGGTATTAGCCTGTTAATGTGGAATAATTAGCCCTAGATTGAATACTGCTACAGTCACATCTAACAAATCTTAAAAGCAAGACCCAGAGGGATCAAACTCTTTCAAAGTAACTTATCTGACAAACTTTATGAAATAATAGTTTTTAAGAAATCAGGCAACAAAGCATAATCACTTGAGAGATAGAAGACAAATGAGGTGAGTTAGGTGAAAAAGGTGGAGGGATTAAGTCAAATTGGAAGTTACAAATAGTCAAGGGATGTAAAGTACAGCTTAGGAAATAGGGTCAATAATACCATAACAACTGTGTATGGTGTCAGGTGGGTTCTAGGCTTATCAGGGGGATCACCTCACAAGCTATCTAAATGTCTAACCACTAGGCATACACCTGAAACTAATATAATATTGAATAGTAACTGTAAATGAAAATTTCTTTTTAATTTTTAAAGAAAGAAAACAAATGAGATAAGCCTACCATTGCCTCAGATTAATGCTTTGAGTAATTCAAAGAATATTTTTAAGAATACAAAAATACCCATAACCAAAAAGGTAAAATAATGCAATGTCTGGCCATCAATAAAAATTGCCAGGCGTGCAAAGAATCAGGAAAATATGACCTATAAGGAGGAGAAAAATTGAAGCCACACCTGCCATGGACACCCATTCAAGTGTCTGCTATTTCCTTAATATAAAGATCATTAACAGACAAGAAAACAACTTTAACTTTCCATAAAATTTACAGCTATAGTGAATCTATAATAAAATGCCCAACTTTTATTTAGAGCATCTTTACTTTTTTTACATAATTTATCTCTGCCCTAGATTTATTGAGAGGTGGTACTTAGTCTCTCAGCTATTAAAACTTATCAATATAATGAAAGGAATCTTGGAATACCTCATCCGAGCTTCCAGACCAAATAGAGGAATAAAAAAACAATCCTTATATTCACCAAGTAACCTTTAGAGTAAAGTTAACATTAAAGAAAGAATGTAGCCCTAACCGGTTTGGCTCAGTGGATAGAGCATCAGCCTACAGACTCAAGGGTCCCAGGTTCAATTCCGGTCAAGAGCATGTACCTTGGTTGCGGGCACATCCCCAGTAGTGGGTGTGCAGGAGGCAGCTGATCAATGTTTCTCTCACATCGATGTTTCGAACTCTCTATCCCTCTCCCTTCCTCTCTGTAAAAAATCAATAAAATATATTTTTTTAAAAAAAAGAAAGAATATATACTGTAAAATAGCAAGAGGTATATGAAGCATGAATCCTAGAAAGGTCCAAACTATCTGCTTGCCCTGGTTCTGACAATGAACTGGCTGTGCAGCTTTGAGCAAGAAATGAGAGACAACAGTGGGCTAAGAAGTCTGAAATGTGGGCACTTGGGGACTGGCTGTAGCAAATCTTTAAAAACTTCCCTCTCCAACATCCAATATATTCATCTGTAAGAGATCACTAAGATATCTTCCAGTTCTGACATCCAGTAGCTCTTTTGCAAAATCCTTTATTCACAAAATAGTCAGATTTTAATTAACATGAAGTTTAATATAATTTATGTATCAAAATATTGATTTAGATTAATACAAATGCCATTTTCCCAAGTTCTCAACTTGTAAAAGTTCCTTGTCTTGAACATCCAACAAATACTTAAGTGAAGGACCATCAGTCATCACTTGCTTTAGGGCAGTGGTTTTCACAGAGTTGGACAGATGTAGCTCAGAGGCCTTAGAAAAAGTGAAGAGAAATGAAAGGGACCCACCACATAGACAAATTCATGTACTGGGGGGCGGGGGGGTGTCCCTCAGCCAAGCCTACGCCCTCTCACAGTCTGGGATCCCTTACTCCTTACCGCCCGCCTGCTTGCTGCTCCTTACTGCTCGGCTCACTGCTTGCTGCTCCGCCACCACCACTGCACTCGCCAGCTGTGAGCCCTGCTTCTGGCTGAGCCGTGCTCCCCCTCTGGGAGCCCACTGACCACCAGGGGGCAGCTTCTGCGTTGGGCGTCTGCCGCCTGGTGGTCAGGGCACGTCACAGCGACCAGTCATTCCACCATTCAGTCGATTTGCATATTAGTGTTTTATTATATAGGATTTCTAAATTTCAATAACATTTCCTCTGACAAAGGGTTCTATAGTTTTAAAGACAAAAGTGGCTCAAAGGGCATACATGCAAACAAAACAAACATATAAAATAGGTAGGTTTACTATTACAGTTTACTAATAAAGAAACTGAGGTACAGATTAGTACTTGCCTGAGGTCAGGCATTTAAGAATGAGGAAAATGGGAATAGAATCCAGGCAGTTTAGCTCTAGAATCCATGCTCCTAACTACTATGCTACCACTCAGCATACCACACATTTGGAAAATATAAATCTCCAAGGCCCCCACATACATTCAGGAATAAAAAGATACTTATTAGCATGACATGCAAAGCTGTTCAGCAATTCAACCTCAGCCAGACCTCTCAGTCTCCCCTGCCATCACCTCTACCAATGCATGGGTGTACATACACATACACACACACACACACACACACACACACACACACACTACATTAATTGCATTAAACTTCTTTCCATTAGATCTCAATCATCACCCCCCTCCATTCCTTGTATATTTATTTTTCAGCTATTTCTGAAGGGCAGGGCACTGTGCTAAATAAGCATTTAATATGCCGTACCTCATTTTATCCACATGACAATACTGTGAGGCAGGGGGTATTGTGGATATTATAAAAATAGTCATGTAAAAATTAAATAGCTTGCCCAAGGACAAATATCTAGCTAGTGAGTGTATGAACTCAAACCCAGTTCTGCTGTTACTTCAAAGGGTATGCTCTTGATCACCATTTCCCTGTCTAAAATGTGCTTGTCACCAAACAAAGTCATATTCATTCAAGCTGCATCTAGAATAGTGCTTGGCAAGTAGTAGGCACTTAGATATTTCCTGAATAAATGAACAAATGCGACTTCCTCTCCAGAGGCCTCTCAGACTCCCATACAAAAAAAAACAGTTGTTCTCTCTACATTGTCAAAGGACTTGTTTCAAGGCTCTATATTATCAGGCTTCCCGGGTGGTATTTGATGCTTTCTACTTATACGTACATATTACCAACTAGACTGGGAACCTTATTTTACTTCATGTCTATATTCTTAGCACCCTAACAAAAGGCCTGGCTTTTAACAAGGACTCAGTAAGTTTGTTAACTGAAGTTCCCTAAGAGAGAAGATGAGTAATAGATTCATTACTCTTATTAAAACTTATTTTCCCTCAAGATATAAACAACATTCAGAGCTGTGACATACTCAGATGTATGCTCTATAAATATTTCTAGGTCTCAACTATCATTGGAGGCATCTACATTTAAGTCATTCGACACATATTTATGAGTATTCTACATATATATAATCACTCTTAAGGAGCTTACAACCTAATCAAGGAGACAAAACATTTGTAAAGGTAAACAGTCAAACATGACTAGGTGCCATAGAATTAGTAAAACAAAATGCTGTGGGTTTGCAGGCTGTAGTCCTCATTTTGGCATAAGGCCATGGGTCCAACTCTGTGGACAGTCTGCAATAAGGCTCTTATCAGTCACTAGCAAAATGAGGTGGGGGAAAAAGGGCAGTATAGTGTCCTTTCCATATCAATATATTTAATCCACTTTTTAAAACTATCATTAAACTGGCATCATATTCCTCCTGCTTTTTGATGTAAAAATGTAATTTCTTTTCAAAAATAATGACCAGCTCTATGTGGTTCCACAAAACTTGTTTTTAATTTTTGTTGTTGTTTTTGGGTTTTTTTGGTACAAACATTCTAAACATTTGGGAACTACTGGGCGAGGGTGTTCAAGAGAAGCGTCACAGGAGAGGTGGAACTTGAAGTGAACGCTGCCAGATGAACAGGATCTGGCCAGGTGTGGAGAAGGGAGAGGATTGTGAGCAAAGGAAACAGCCTGATCAGAGCACAGAAGTGTTCATGTGAATGTGAATGTGAAGAAAAGGAACTAAATGAGCCTGACTGGAACACGGAAAAGGAACAGCTGCTCATTCCATTTCTGGCAATAGGACAAGCTGAAGTACCCTTCTGATAGGCCACTGAAAACAATTCTAAATAATGGGTATTTTTTATCTTCTCAAATAAATAAGTTGATGAGTTTGCAAGAAAAATAAGGAAGATTAAAACAAGAATTAAGTGAAGACAGGAATCCACCCAACAGGATAACCAACACACAAAAACTCAATTTCCCATTGAAGGCATTTACATAACCCAATGTGTCTTCATTCTCCTAAACCAGCGGTCGGCAAACTGCA
>NW_006294400.1:4141890-4162168 GCF_000327345.1 Myotis davidii | reverse complement strand
TACAGTGCGATTGAAACTTCGTGGCCCATGCACAGAAGTCGGTATTTTGTGGAAGAGCCACACTCAAGGGGCCAAAGAGCCGATTGTGGCTCACGAGCCGCAGTTTGCTGACCACTGTCCTAAACTAATGGGGCTCAAGGAATACAAGGCAAAGGTAAGGTTTAGGCTAAAGTGGAAAGTATAATAGATTCCCCTCCCTCACAATTTAAACTGGGGCTACAAAGGGGATCAAGGTAGAAACACACACACACATACACACACACACACACACACACACACACGATGAAACCACTAGTCTCAAAATTTGGCAATAAGATAGAAAGGAAAATCTTCCTTCCAGTTCAACCACAAGCTGGAATTGCTACTGAATGGTCAGAGAAACCTCAACCCAGGAATTTAAGTCCAAGTTGTCACAAACTAAAAGTGGCCACAGAACACTAACAAAATAATATGTAAATCTTCTCTGGAAAAATTCACTTCAACATTGGCCTCAAAATAATTCTCACAAAAAGTTCTAAGAAATATAAACTTGGGCAAAAATTTGAAAACACTCAGGAAAATAAAGCCCATAAAATAAGACACTCAGAAAAGAAAAGAAAAAAAAAGATGCGAGAATCAGACTTTCAAAGACTTCAGATATTGGAATTATTAGAGACTGAATTTGGAATAAATGTTTAATAAGCTTAAAGAAATAAAAGGGATGGAAAATGAGTAAAGAGTGAGAAACTATGACATGATGAAGCAAACTTAAAAAAGAACAAAATATTTCTCAAAATAAAAACAATAACTGAATGGATGGCTTAAGGGCAGAAAAGATACAACCAAAGAGAATTAGTGAGTTTACAGAAATTATAGAGAACACTTAGAGAGATTGAAATTATTTTAAAGAAAAAGCAAAAGAACAGAAGACAGACGCGGAAAGTAAAATATACAAAATTAAGCAATATTCCAGAAGAGAAGAGAACGGGACATAACCCATAGCTGGTTTTAGAAAGTTGCTTTTAATGCTCTATTTACGTGTTTTGTTTTGTTTTGAGAAGGGGGGTGGGGGGGTCTCATCTTCACTTAGTTCTTGGTCTGGAAATTTTCCAAAACTGTCAACAGATATTACATTCACCCATTCAAGAAGTCCAAGGAATGCATATCAAGACAAATAAGAAATCTAGAAGTTCTGGTCCAAGTAAAATGTAGTAGGTGCACTCTATACTGTCCCTCACATCAATTAAAAAAAACATACACTGAGTGGCCAGATTATGACCTCCCTATCAGTACCTTGTTGGGCCACCTTTTGCCTTCAGTACTGCGGCGATTTTTCTTGGCATTGACTCCACGAGATGTTGAAAGGTGATGCGAGGAATCTGACAGCATGCCTGATGAATAGCACTGTCCAGTTCTGTGAGATCTGGTGGTTATGGAACCAGCTGCCTGATGGCTCTTTTAACTTCGTCCCACAAATGCTCAATTGGATTGAGATCTGGTGATTGTGGGGGCCACCTAAGCAAGGTAAAGTCTCCCTCATGTTCTTGAAGCCACTCCTGCACAACACGAGCACCATGGCATGGTGCCTTGTCTTGTTGGAAGAAGCCATCTCCATTGGGATATGCCATCAACATGATAGGATGAACTTGATCAGCAATGATACTATGGTATGTTGTGCTATTCAGACGTTTATAATGATCTGGCCCTCTAGCAACTTCGGCGCGAAATTATAGCTAATTTGCCTACAAATGTCTGGTGGTCATAATAATCTGGCCACTCAGTGTATATACAACCAGGGTAAAATTTATGAAGCAGCTATTTGAGGAATCAAGAAAGTCAATATTAGTAGATGAATTAGGGTGGAAGACCAGTGGTACATTTACCATTTTTTCCCTCCACTATCACTCAGCATGAACTCAAGGCAGTTCAAAAACTGGAAGTGGATAACAGCATAGACAGAAAAACTTCCAGGAAGCTTTCTAGTTCAGACTCAAGGAGTGCAGGGGCTGACCAGCAGCCCCTGAACGACAGATGAACTAAGGAACCCCTGCTATAGCAACCAGGCAGCCTCAATTGCCTGCCTCACTGGGCTTTTATTACAGTTTGAGATAAAGTTTATCTTTTAGATACAATCAATAGGGTGAGTAATCTTGGGAGGACACGTGTATTTACATATTCCTCTAGGCAAGGGCATCCAGGGATTAAGCATAAGAATTCCAGTAAACACCCGGGGGTCTGCATATGCACAAACTTGTTTGGAAAGGTCAAGGAATAATTAGGGGTGCTGCCTTCAACGCTCCCCTAAGCCTCCCCTAAGTCAGAATTCCGATAAACAGGGCAGGTGGCCTTCCACACACTTCCCTTTTCTCAGAATGTCCTCCTTACAAACTTTCCAACCAAGACTCGTGTGCTCCCCAACAAAGGAATGGGAAAGAAGCAAGAATCTACAGGCACCTAAAGCAGGGATTAAAAGAACTTCTTCTCCAATCAGGAGTGTGTCCTTAAGAGAGTGGGGCAAATCCCAATTTATTTTCTTTTCCTCTCTGTCCTCCCACCGCTAGGTCTGGACTACAGCTGCAATCCTGGGAAGTACACAGAACCGAGTAAATGAAGTCCCAGTTTTCTGGCAGCAAAACGAAAAAGGAACACCAGGTAACCAGGGAGTGAGCAGAAGGAGGGGAGCTGGGGAAAGACCCCATAAAATTGGTTTTGAACTCCAAGGTTTGTCTCTGAGTCTATCAGCAATGTATGGATTCCAATCGCTACACATTCTCATCAGCATTTGATATTGCCAGTGTTTTTCATTTTAGCCATTCTATTGGGTATGCTGGAGCTTTCTCAAAGTAGTTTTAATTTGCATTTTCCTCATGCCTAACACTGCTAGGCATCCTGTCATATGCTTATTTGCCATCTGTATGTCTTCTTTGATAATGTATCTGTTTAATTCTTTGCCCACTTTTCTTGATTTGATTGTCTTAGAGTGGTAAGGGTTTATATATTGAAGTTATAAATAGATATTAGATATATGTTGTATATGAAGGCAGCAGTGGAAACAGAAAGAACTGTTCAAATGTGTGAGTGTTTAGAAATCTGTGACTTATCTTTTCATTTCCTTAAAGAGTATCTTTTTATGAGCAAAAGATTTTAATTTTAATAAAGTCCAGTTTATCAATCATTCTTATATAATTTACTTTTTGTGTCCTACTTAAGAAGTTAAATTTAACAGCACTTTATCAATAAATTAGAGGGACAAATGATATGGGAAGTATTAACGATAACTCCTAGATTTCTGTCTGGGCTGAATAAATGCAACACCATACCGTGACTATTTTCTTAAAGGGGACATCCATAACCCACCATTAAGTCAAACCATCTTTTCTGGAATCCACTGACCTCCCAACAGTATTCTACACTGCTTATCTATGTCTCTTTTCCCCCCCAGGTTCAAACCTTGAACTGTGCTTTGCTTTATTCAGTCTGAAACAACTCTCGGAGTTTCATCTCTCTCATATGCCAATGATTTCCAAATTTCTACCCGCTCTCTGGAGGCCTTACTATGTGACAGATACTATGCTTATCTTCTAACTGCTTACTGCATATTTCTCCTTGACGCATCATTAACCTATAGTCAACCAAACTCATTCTCCTTTACCTCGCTGCTAGTTCTCCCTCTTGACTCACCAGTCTCTGTCAGTGGTACTCTGACATTCTCCAACAATGCTACTTCAAACACTGGAGGTCTGGGAACTAGTCTAAGGAACTATTCCCAATTTGCATGAAAAATTATGGTAATATTAAGTTTCCCTACCATAAATTTTCTTAAACCTTTCTCACCCACTATTCTCTGTCTATTCTAGAATATATAATAGTATCTGCTTTAAGAAAAAAAATGTATTTTAAAATTTCATATATAAATATTCATAATATTCCACAAAAAAATACCATGACTCTATCACCTGAACATGTATGACCACCACTGAACGAGTAATATATAACTCCTAGTCCTGCTATGAGTTCTTTTCTGTGCATTGTGAAACTTTTCCTATGAGGAAGTTAGAACAAAGTGGGAAAGGTAAGTTTGTCTAAAAAAAAATCGATTAAGTGGTCCATCAGAATACTCTTTTTCTTCCTCAATTCCAGACTATGACTGCCTATCTTCTGGCACCAAAAACAAAAACCAGCTTAGAGGCAGAGTAGAAACAAGTTTCAATAATCAGTGTAAGAATAAGTGACTTTTTATTCTACTCATAGCAACTGAGGCACCCCCAGGCTGCATCCTCCAGTTAAACCAGCACTTTGTGGACTGTCTTTCTCTGGTGATTATCAGTAGTTACTCCTGAAATGAAGCATAACATTATCTTAAGAAAAATAACACAAATATTAATATTTATAATCTCAAAGGGATTTGCCAAAGCATAATTTGAAGATACCAATTATTTGGAATCATCATAAACATAAATAGTTGGGAATTAAATACGTGTATATGAAAAGACAACTTTTAAGGATGAAATCCAGTCAAGACTAAACTTCTATGTTGAGTTAAACACTCAATTAAATATTCAATATATATTAACTGCGCACCTACTATGTGTCACATACAGTGCAAGTCACTCAAGGTTTATAGTGAGCAAGACTCGCAAGGTACCAGATTTCAAGAAATTCACAGACTACGGGAAAGACAATCAATAACAACCAGAACTGATGGACAAAGCTCCTCCAAGTGCAGCAGGAAGGGTAAAGGGGATGCTGAAAGTTTTCTCCAAAGCTCTATTCTATCTAATAAAGATGGAATATGCTAATTGGCCCTCATGCCATCGCAAAGATGGCAGCTCCCACAGCCAATAAGGAGGGGATATGCTAACTGACTGCCCTGCCCTCAAAGATGGCAGCGCCCACAGCCAATAAGGAAGGAATATGCTAATTTAGGCAGGCAGGTGAGAAGTTAGGACCCAGAGGTTTTGGATTGTGAGAGGGATGTCCAACTGCCGGTTTAAGCCTGATCTTGGAGATCAAGCCTAAACCGGCAGTCAGACATCCCCCGAGGGGTACCAGATTGGAGAGTGTGCAGGCTGGGCTGAGGGACACTGCCTCCCCCCCACCACCACCACCCCCAGTGCACAAATTTCATGCACCAGGCCTCTAATTTGAGATAAAACCTGAAGAATGATTAAAAGTTAACCAAGAGTATGTGTATGTGTGCATAGAGGTAGGAGGTCAGGGGTTCTATGGATGAGATGGGGATCAAACAAAAATGGAGAAGCGAGCACACTCAGTAGATATGAGCTCTAATACCAGGTTCTACCTCCCCATAAGCTGTGTGCTCCTGGCAAACAACATCTCTAGCTTTAGTCACTTCATTTGGCTCTCCACATGTTAGCTCTAAGAAGTTGGGCAACTAGAAATCTCTGTGTCTTTCTCATCTGCAAAATGGGAATCAGAGCAGTACCTTCTCCACCATGTAGTTAAGAGGGTAAATTGAAAGATCAAGACTCAGTGAGGTAACAAATGTAAAATACTTAGAATAAGTACTAATATTCAAGAGTTCAATAAATGTTAGTCATTACTATTTTTATATTAATAGGCAGAGTCAAGATCTCAAAGGGTGTTGTAAACCATGTTAGGTGTGTAGTTTTTAATCTGGATATATGGGGAGCAAATGAGTGATTTTAGCAATGAACTGACATTATCAGATTTCCCATTTGGAAGGCTCACTGTGGGTACTGTTAGAGAATGGATTGGAGAGAAGCAAGAGTAGTAGAAAGAACCCAGTATGGACGAATTACAGCCATTAGGGTAACAGACGATGGTGGTCTGGACCCAGAGAGCAGCAGTGGAGAAGGAGATGTTTGGATTTAAGATGTGAAATGTCCCCAATATTTACTGATCTTTTCCTCACTCCTACTCTCTATCTGCCTACTAAAGAGTCATGAAATCCCTTTAGTTTTCACTACTCACCACTCTGTAATTGACTCCCTAACTATATATTTAGCTCCCACCTCTCTCATGACCTTCAGGTCCAAATTTCAACTGTCCCTGGAGAGCTTCCCACAGATAGTAATCCCACACTCAATAGAACCCAAAGCAAACCAATGATTTATTTCCCCCAAATAACTCCTCAATTCCCTAGTTTTGATGCTAGCTCTATCAATCACCCAGGTTACAATCCCTGGAGTCATCATCCATCTAGTTGTAAAGACTTTCTTCTGATACTACTTTTTGACAACCCTCACTGATACTTGGACTCTTAAAGGCAATGTGATGCAAAACAAAAGGATCTATGCAAATATCAGCCCTCATTACCTCTCTTCTATTTTTTTAAAAAAATTTTTTTTTTATTGACTTTTTACAGAGAGGAAGGGATAGAGAGTTAGAAACATCGATGAGAGAGAAACATCGATCAGCCGCCTCCTACACATCTCCCACTGGGGATGTGCCCGCAACCCAGGTACATGGAATCGAACCTGGGACCTTTCAGTCCGCAGGCCGACGCTCTATCCACTGAGCCAAACTGGTTTCAGCTACCTCTCTTCTATTATAGCAGGTTAATTTGTCTACCCACCTTTAGTCATCGTGCCCTTCAACCCTGATTAGTCTCATGGATATCTATCTCTCGCTCTCATTCTCTCTCTCTCTCTCTCTCTCTCTCACACACACACACACACACAGTTTAATATGGAGAGGGAGTTACATGATCTCTTGATTACTTTTTAAAAATTAGTTACATTGGTTATAATAATTACACAAAAACAAGTACAACATAAAGTACAGTGAGAATAGAGCAAGTACTCTAACAGAGCACGTTCTGTGAATTTTAGCTTCTTTTCTATGTCATTAGTTCAAAATATGATATCAGGCACTGAGTGAATAAAATTCTCCCTCAGTAGTACAAACACCTGCTTAGTCACTGGAAGTTCAACTGTGAACAATGAGCATGAATCAGTTCTTCAGCAACAGATCTGAGAAGGGGGACCTGACCGTCACCCATGGGGCACAAACAGTGTAACCCATTCACTTGTGGCAACTAGCAAATCTAGACAGAGCTCACATTGCTAAAGGGCATATGGGAAAATAAAAGACCTGTTAAAAATCTTGTGAATGGGGAAGAGGGAACATCATCTCTTGCAAGAAGAATATATCTCTGAAATGATTAAGAAATATTTCAGGAAACTGGCATCCTTAAATAGAACAGAAACAACGTAACTTCTACAAAACAGGAACAGAAAGCAACAGGGAGAGAAGAGGATAAAAAGACAATTAAGAGCCTTTTTAAGAAAGAATGAAAGAAAAACAATGAAAACTGATGACTTCCATGAAGAATAAAAATGCATGGCATTAGCTCTGGCTGAGTAGCTCAGTTGGTTGGAGCATCGTCCCATACACCAAAGGGCTGAGGCTTCAATTCCCAGTCAGGGCATATACTTAGGTTGAGAGTTTGAGGCACAGGCGCATACGGAAGGCAACTGATTAGTGTTTCTCTCTTACATTGATGTTTTTGTTTCTCTCTCTTTCTCTCTCTCTCCCTCTAAAATCAATAAACATTCTCGGGTAAGAATTAAAAATAAACAAAAAACTTCTCTCACCCAAGTACTAACCAGGCCCGACCCTGCTTAGCTTCCGAGATCAGACAAGATTGTGTTCAGAGTGGTATGGCTGAAGACCAAAAAACTTCCCAAAAAAATTCATGGCATTAGACAACTTATCTATTTGGTTTTCTTGCCAAAATGTTTAAACATGAACTTAAGCATGAGGAAACAATGAGACAAGTCCCAAAGGTGAGACATTCTACAAAACTGGTCTGGATTCTTTAAAATGTAAATGTCAGAGACTAAAAAAAGGGGCAGAACTGTTCTAGAATCAGTGGTCGGCAAACTGTGGCTCGGCAAACCACTGCTCGCGACCCACATGCGGCTCTTTGGCCCCTTGAGTGCGGCTCTTCCACAAAATACTGACTTCTGCGCATGGGCCACGAAGTTTCAATCGCACTGTACGTGCGCGCCCGCAGGTGGTATTTTGTGGAAGAGCCACACTCAAGGGGCCAAAGAGCCGCATGCGGCTCGCGAGCCGAGGTTTGCCGACCACGGTCCTAGATGAAAGGGTACTAGAGACATAACAACTAAATTAGACATATGATCCCCTAATTGGACCCAGGCTTAAAAACAAAAAGCTGCAAAGGACATTACTGGAACAATTTGGAAAATTTAAACATGGATTGTTAGATCATATTGTGTGAATGTGAAATTTCTTAATGGTGATAAAAGTGTTGTGGCTATGTAGAAGAATATACTTGTCTTAGGAGATATACACTAAAATACTAAGAGATAAAACATCCTGATGGCCATAACTTGATAGCGAATTATTCATCCAAAGAAAGTAAAATAAATCTGTGTGTATAACAAAGAGGGGAGAGTGAATGTGAGTGGGGAGGGAAGAAGAGTAGAATTAGCTATCCCCTCATATTATGGGGAAACAGATAAGCATTTATACTAAAAAACCACACAACTTTTATAATAGTTTTTTTAAAAGTCCTTTCTTGTTTATGAGGCCAGCATAACCTTAATACCAAAATCTGACAAGAACATTACAAGAAAATTATAGCCAAAATCTTGTATACATATAGATGCAAACATAAAATAATAAAATATTAGTAAATTGAATCCAGCATTATGTATAAAAAAAGATAATAAATCATGACCAAATGGGTTTATCCCAGGAATTCCAACTTAGTTTAACATTTGAAAATAAATGTGATCCACTACATTAACAGGAGAGAAAAACCGTATGATCATCCCAATAGATGTAGAAAAAAGGGTTTGATAAAATTCAATATCCATGCATGACTAAAGCTGGCAACACAAATATCACTTGATGCGCCAACAAAAATCAGCTCTCTCTAGCCAAAGGGGCAAGCTAACAAGCCAGAGAACTTTTAGAAAATAACCACCGAACACTGTGGCCAACATGTGTTGCCTTCACTCAAGTCAGCCAAGACAAGCAGGGAGAGAACCTAGATTTCTGCCCTCACCAGGCTGTAATAAAGCATGCCATCCACATGCCCCTGCCAGGTTAGTGCTACAGAAAGTAGAGAGCTGGGCTTTCGTCATCCCACATGGTAGTAATGAGGACCCTCATGATGTGATTCAGGGAATATTGTGAAGCCTGGACTTCCACTCTCACATAGCAATAATCAAGACCATGGTGGGAGCAAGGGAAAAAGCACCTCAATAAAACTGTTAGTATGATTTGGGAAAAACAGAGATATGATAAAACAAATAATGCAAGGGGGAAGAAAGGATTTAGAAACTCAGGGGGAGGGAAAGGCAGAGAATACTGTTTTTTAAAAATCTAAACTCCACCCAGCTGGAGAGGTGTCAATGGAGGCCTCCAGGGAGCCAGAACTCCCACTCTGGCCCTGCAGTAAGGAGAATTCTCCACCGCAATTCAATCAAGGCTGAGCAGAGAACCTAGACATGTACCCTAACTGGCAAGAAGAAGGCAGAATACCCCCTGCCTCTTCTGGAGCAGTGACAGAGGAAGCCAGCTAAAAATCAGTGGGAAAAAATGTCTTCGAGTTCTGTAAGAAATGTTTTCAATCCAGAACTCTATTACCATATAAACCAGCAATTTTCAACTGGTGAACTTGAATAATTTTTAAAACATTCAATACCTGCCTAGTCAGGGGCACTGACTTCCTTTCCCTTATATCAGTGGTTCTCAACCTTGGCTGCACATTCACCACTGCCTTAAATTGTCAAATTTAAAAAATGACAACAGCCAATATAACTACAGCTGTCCAGTGTGAATGAATCAAAATTATACCTATATTTTGTCACATTGGCAAAAGAATCTGTATTTTCTGGCGTGCTGCAGAATTTTAGTAATTAGTTTATGTGTGCCATGAGATGAAAAAGTTTGAAAATCACTGATATAAACTATCAAACAAGTGTAAGAAGGTAGACATTTTTCTGATATACTAGAACTCAAACCACCCTTTCTGCAAGTTCACTGGTTGTCTGCCTCCTATAAGAACCCAAATATACACTCCAACAAACAAATTACAACAAAATAGCACAGAGGCCAGGAAATGATGAAATTGGAGAATGGTGAAGGGACATTCCAGAATTACAATAATACAGATGACTTTATAAAGATCAGAACAGGAAGGTAAGAAGGAACCATCAGGAAAGAGGGGAAAAAGAGTCTCCGTAAAACTGCTAGTATGAGTTCAAGTTTGAAAAAAATAAAGATGTGATAAAACAAATAATTCAAAGAGGGAAGGATTTCGAAACTCAGGGGGAGGTGAAAGGAGAGAAGACTTTCTTTAAAAATCTAAACTCAGATATGGCTCTTTCTATTCCAGTCTCAGGCACTTTCTGGGCCGAAGGGAGCAATGCAGACATGGCCAATCCAAAAATCACACCATGCATAACCAGTTCAGAAATGGTACAAAAAAGGCATTAATAAGACCTAAAACATAAAGATCTTTTAAGGATGTGGAACCTAAGTTCCTAAGGCTCTTGAGCTTTGTCAGGAAACATAGAAAGGTCTAAAGAAGATGTAGACCAATAAAACTAAGAACACCAAGGCCTTTGTCAAGCTCAAGGTCCTAAAAGACTCAAGCTTGAGAGGCATGGGGTCCCTCGCTCTGCTGGTTGGAAGCAAGCACCAAGGCCAAAGTCAAAGCCATGACTCAGGCTCCCAAAGGTGGCCCAGCCCCCACAAAAGGTACAAAGTAGAGGCTTCTGTGTGCCAACATGAGGATGCAATTACTCGTGGGCTGCTCTCTATATTGGGCTGGTGCATTTTGTTCAAATAAAGGCAAAATTTTAAAAAAAAAATATATATATATAGCTATAGATATATATATAGATATACTAGAGGCCCGGTGCACAAAAATTTGTGCACTTGGAGGGGGGTCCCTCAGCCCGGCCTATGCCCTCTTGCAGTGTGGGACCCCTTGGAGGATGTCCACCTGCTGGCTTAGGCCCACTCCCTGGAGGATCGGGCCCAAGCTAGCAGTCAGACATCCCCCTGGCAGCCCAGCAGCCCTCGGGGGATGTCCAGTTACCAGCAGGGAGCAGACCTAAGCTGCAGTCAGACACCCTTAGTGCTGCTGAGGAGGCTGGAGAGGCTCCTGCCACTACCACTGTGCTGGCAGCCATCAGCCTGGCTTGTGGCTGAGCAGAGCTCCCCCTGTGGGAGCACACTGACCACCAGGGGACAGCTCCTGCATTGAGCATCTGCCCCCTGGTGGTCAGTGTGTGTCATAGTGACCAGTCATTGCCAGTCGTTCTGCTGTTAGGGTCAATTTGCATATTACCCTTTTATTATATAGAATAGAGGCCTGGTGCACGGGTTGGGGCTAGCTGGTTTGCCCTAAATCGTGTCCCAGATCAGGGTGGGGGGTCTCCACTGGGGTGCCTGGCCAGCCTGGGTGAGGGGCTGATGGCTGTTTTCAGGCTGGTCAAGCCCCCGCCCCCCGAGTGGGGACCCTCACCTCATGGAGGTTTGGCCAACCTGGGTGAGGGGCTGATGACTGTTTTAAGGCTGGCCACACCCCCTTTAGGGTGGGGGGGGAGGTCCCCACTGGGATGCCTGGCCAGTCTGGGTGAGGGGCTGAGGGCCGTTTTCAGGCTGGCCAAGCTCCCCGGCGACGGAAGCTCCCAGCCTCTCCTTTTTTTCTTTTTTCTTTTTATTCTGGGATTATTTACCTTCTATAATTGAAACTTTGTTGCCTTGAGTGGAGCTCAAAGCTGGCCACGGCAGGCCGGAAGCTTGGCTTCCTCCATTACTCGGGCAACCAAACCTCCTGCTTGCTCCAGCTCAGTGGCTGCCGGCCGCCATCGTGGTTGGATTAATTTGCATATAGTCGCTGTGATTGGCTGGTGGGCGTGGCTTAAGGCATAGCAAAGGTATGGTCAATTTGCATGTTTCTCTTTTATTAGTGTAGATAGATATAGATTAGAAATAGATATATAGAGATACATATATCCAGATATGAAACAAAATAAATTTAGTCTAATTTTAAATCCTGGATGGATTATAAGAAAAAGTTTATATAACCCCGATGTTAAGAACATTCTCCTTCAAATGGGATCATTACAGTGCACCAAAAAGAAAATGTTATTCTAGCACCCTAGCTGGCCTATTTTAACAATTTTATAAATTTACATATAAATTTTCTCTTTGACCCAGCAATCCCACTTCTAACAATCTATTGCAATGGTAAAAATACACAAGACTACTTACCATTTATAACAGTAACACTGGATGCAACCTAAGTGACCATCAGTATGAAACTGGTTAAATAACCTATGGTTCATCCATCCAAAGGAACACTGTGCTGTCCGTACAGAAAAATGAGAATGAATTCTATATACTGCTAGAAGTGATCTCTTTAGAGCAGTGGTTCTCAACCTTGGCTGCACATTAGAATCACCTGGGAATCTTTTGTAAATCCTAATTTCTGGGCCTCATCCTCTGGAAATTCTGTTTCTTTGTTACTAATGTTGTGGCCTCACCCCATAACAAAGAAACAGAATTTCCAGAGGATGACGTTTCTAGCTCTCTATCTCTCTCCCTTCCTCTATGTAATAAATAAAATATATTTAAAAAAAAAAAGATTCCCAGGTAATTCTAATGTGCAGCCAAGGTTGAGAACCACTGCTTTAGAGTATAAAATGAGAAAAGAAAAGTGCAGAGAATGCTACCATTTATCTGAGGTGCTAGTGAGAGGAGGTGTGAATATATACAGATATAGATATAATTTTACTTTTTTTTTAAAGACATGACAAAAAGGGGAATTTTTTTTTTAACTAGCCACCTATGAAGGAAGGAAAAAACTGAGTGGTAAGAAAGGGATAGAAATGAGACTTATCTGAATATAGCTTTTATAGACTTAGCTTTGAAACCATATAAATATTTTATGTAATAATTTTGTAAAGCAATCCCAAAGGTTGAAAGAAAAAGCAAAAACCTTATGTATTGAGTTAGTGACCCACCACAGAGAAAGAAACTATTTCTAGTGATTTTCTTTATTTCTTACCCATGAGCATGCTTAGAGAGGGGAAGGAGAGGAGAGGGGTCCAAGGAGAGGAATAGATGGAGAGGGGGAGGAACGGAGAGACAGACAGACATTGATGCCAGAGAGAAAGAAACATCGACTGGCTACCTTCCAAACATGCCCTGAACGGAAATCAAACGTGCAACCCAGATATGTGCCCTGACTAGGAATCAACTGGCAACCCTTCAGCGCACAGGACAACACCGAACTAACTGAGCCACTCCAGCTGGGCTCTATTGATTTTGAAATAGTAACTTGACTATACATTCCGAGTGGGATATACTCTAAGGACCAAAAAAAAGCCAAATTAAAACAAAAACGCGTTTTCAGTAATCATCATGTTGGTGCTTTTGTTAGCATCGCTGTTGAGTTGTGTGGGTATTGTGGGATAAAGCAGTCAATCCAATGAAATCAGGACTTTTGGTATGACAGGAGATTCAGGTATATGAATGATGAGGTTAAATAAAAATGCTATAATATGGACATGTGATATTGCTTACCTTTTAAAAATACATATACACAAAAACAGAAACATGCACGTCCTAGTTCTGACCCTTGGAGAAAACTGATCTAGTAGAAAAGAAAAGTCCCAAAACTATAATCTCTAATACCATTTACCACCAAAAAGAAGCAAGACTCCTTAGAGAAACAGCAGAATACAGGTCTGGAGCAGGAAGCATACAAGAGTCACATCTTGTCACACCAAAAGGGAAGGAAGCTATTAAAAACTACTTGGCTTTTGTCAAAAGGACTCTAAAGTTAACTTAAAGATGTTCCCACTGGACAGAGATAGGACAAATTAAACATCAATAGGGATAGAAAGAAAAAGAAACATCAATAGGGATAACCATAATAGGTTGAAATATAGCAAAAATTGTTTAAATCTGTGTTTACAAAAGTCACATAGTATATAATGCCACTCATATGTAATGTCCAGAATAGGTAAATCTGTGGAGATTGAAAGTAGATTAGTGTTGCCCAGGGCTGGAGGACTTGGGGGAAAATGGGGAGTGACTATTAACGGGGATGGGGTTTCTTTCTGAGGTAATAAAAGTATTCTAAAATAGACTGTAGTGATGGTTGTGCAACTCTATGGATGTATTAAAAACCACTGCACTGTAGACTTAAAAAAATCTGTGTTTAAAGTGACAATCGAAAAATAAAATCAGTCACCTTTGGAAAATGGTAGGAAATTAACTCAGTTTAAAAAATGAATAAAGGGAATCAAATATGAACTATACCTCAAGGTAACTAACTGAGGAAGGTTTCCTTCATTAAAGTAGTCTAGCTAATATGAGGAAGAAATGACAGAAACAAAATATCACCACTTTACAGCCCCTGATAAATCAGGGATCAAAAGAGATAATGTGCCTCCTGATGGAAGTACCTATCACCACCTTTTAAGTACTCTTGCCAAGAAAATGAACTTGAACTGATCAAGTCAATACATCTAACTATCAGTTTGTAGGAAATAAAAGGAACAGAACATATTAAACAGGATGCAGTGGAAAACATATAGGACAAATAATCAACATTCTCAATAAATAAATTGCAAAAGGGGAAAAAGAGACTTAGGAGGTATATACCAACCAATTACAGTCTGACCTTACTTGATTCAAACAAATCAACTGCTTAAAAAAAACTGATATAACTAAAAAACTTTGAACATTGGATATCTGATGATATAAAGGAAATTTTTTAGGTGTGATATCATCATGGTTTTTAAAAAGAATGTCTATCTTTTAGAAACACATGGAAATATTTAAGATGAGATATGACATCTGGAATTTGCTTCAAAGCAATCTAGGACTGGAGGGTGGGGGCGGGAGTTTATAGTCAGTTACTTATATATGAAACTAAGTAAGCCATTAATTAATACATGCTGAAACTGAGTGATGGACATTGGGGGCTCATACTAGACTCTCTACTTTCATAGATATTTAACATTTTCCAAAATATAAAAATTAAAAAATAGTAATTTTAAGCACTCAGGAAAACAAAATGGGAAGTTAAAAATGGGAGTCATCTGTAATACTATCAACAACAATACTGTTTGGGGGGAAAAATAAAAGACTAGAAGTGAACAGTAATACTAGCTAAAGATAAATATAAATGATATAAATATTTTATAAAATTGAATATCATTTTCAAATATTAATTGCGAGGAGGCATAAATGTTCTTAAATATTAACATTCTAATTATTTGCAGGCTTCTCTTATCCTTAATAGACATTAAGTTTCTCTTTCCTAATCAGCAAGAGGAATAGTGCTTTGCATATATCAGAATAGCAATCCTTCAAATAAATTCAGTAAAATATACAACAGATATACTGACATACTCACAGAGAGCAAGTAAAAAACTTTCTCTATGTCTTAAAACTATGAAAAGTAACACATGTATTCTTCTGACTTTTTTTAGAGCTCCTGGTTGTTCACACAAGTGTATACCATCCTCTCCAAGCAATATCAGTAATAGCTACCATCTACTAAACAGTCACTTATCTGTTGAAGGCTACATATAAGATCACTTTTAATCCTCACAACAACCTTACAGGTGAATTAGCTTCCTTTCATAAATAAAAATTTAAAAAAAAATTGAGGTTCAGGAACTTATTAGAAATCAGGCGGGGATTCTATGTAGTTATGGGGACTCCAGCCTGAGCATCTCCAAGGCCAACATCCCCCCAGCTGCTCTCATACCTTGGAATACTAGAATTTTTGCTTGGAGTCAAACATCTTTCTCTAGATTGATTTCCTTCCTCCTTTTGACTCATACAGCCCAGGCAAGATCAATGCAACCTTTCCTGTGACTAAAGTGAGTTCAAGAGTTTATTATTTCTCTCTCTCTAAATCTAACATGAACAGATTTCCCCTCAGCAACTTGGCCCAGTCCACTTTAGGTCTTACTCAGCTAACAAAGCACACACATTCACTATGGAGCCCTTAAAGATTTCTTCCTTTCTCGCTGCATACTAAAATGCCTCCTCCCAGCCATACTTTTTCACTTTTCCTTAGAGAAGCAAACACATTATATAACCAGGCCTCAGCATCCAAACATCTATATAATAAAAGCCTAAGCAACCATTACGGCGAAACGACCAGAACGATTGGTCACTGTGATGCTAACTGGCCACCAAGGGGAAGACGCTCATTGCAGGAGCTGCCCCCTGGTGGTCAGTGCACTCCCAAAGGGGGAGCATCACTCAGCCATAAGCTGAGTGGTAAGCAGCAGAGAGCAGGCAGGCGGTAAGGAGCAAGGGGTCCCGGACTGCTAGAGGGATATCCAACTGCCTAAGGGGATCAGGCCTAAGCTGGCCGTCAGACATCCCCCAAGGGGTCCCGGACTGTAAGAGGGCACAGGCTGGGCTGAGGGACCCTCCTCTCTCCCCCAGTACACACATTTCATGCACCAGGCTTCTAGATCATTTATAGTATGACTTTGCTAACCTTGCCAAGTCATCTTTGACTCTCCTCTTGCCTCTTACATGTAATTTGTCACCAAGTCATGCAGTTCTACCTAAAATCTCTCTCAAATCCATCCTTTTTCTTTCAGCAACCAACACCTCACTTTGGACCTTGATCTTCTACAGTATAGACTATAACACAATTAGTAAACCAGTGGTCTCCAATTATTTTTCCAAGCATTCCTTCCTATCAGTAAAACATCTGAACATACAATTGCTATACATACATTTACTTATAAATTATAAGAATGTTTTACTGTACTAATATAAGCATTGTAAAACACAAAAACAGAAATTCTGATGGTTAATATAAATTCTACCATACTCTTTTCACACCGCGGAGGATCATCTTGCCAAAGATATCAACTGTCCTAAAATACTGCTGCTGGAGTAAGCTTCCTAAGAACCCAAATCTGAACTCTATCCCTTCAATGGCCTCATGTCCCAGTGGTACAAGCCTACTTTTCAACTTCACCTTCTATAATCTCATATCCTGCATCTCAGTTACTCCTGTTACCTCCCTATGTCTTTTGCACACACAGTTCCCTATGCCTGGGAAGTCCTTATTCTTCATAGCCACTGATTTATATATAACAGGATCGCTAAGAGAAAAATACATTCTAAATGCAGTTAGTGAACTTACAAATAAACTTCTGGAATGTTAACATCTTTTTTAGAGGAACTTATATTTTGAACATGCCTTTTGTTACTTCCATTATTTGTCTTCGTTTCAAGTCCTAAATACTTGGAAGAATGGGTATGAATTCCAAAAAAAAAAAAAAGTAGAGGAGAACAACTTTGTTTTGTTCTCTTTGGTTTATTTTTCTTCCTTGTTTATCTTTCCATTTCCCACAAAATCCTTTTAAGCAAAAGGATGCTGCAAATCCAGATAGTAGTTCCCCCTAGGGCCAGGGAAAAGGCTAAGCCATGGCAACCCACAACCAGAATTCCAGCCCGGACTTACAGATGGCCTAAATAAAAACCTTTCCTACAGCAATACTTCAGGTTTTTCCCTTCCTTCTTTCACCCTTCCTATCTGCTGTGCAAATCCCTCCACATTGACTACAATGGCTAAGATTAAATGATGGTGCTGCACCCAATACATTTTCCAAAAACATCATGAATATTCAACTGACTAACTCTGCAACTAATGATGGGGAGCTCAGCCTCCAACACGACTTTTGTACTGTCTTTGTATTGTCTAATGGGGACTGGGACAAGAGCACTATGGTGGAAAGAGAAAAGAGAAGAGGCATTAGAGCAGTGGTTCTCAACCTTCTGGCCCTTTAAATACAGTTCCTCATGTTGTGACCCAACCATAAAATTATTTTCGTTGCTAGTTCATAACTATAATGTTGCTACTGTTATGAATCGTAATGTAAATATCTGATATGCAGGATGGTCTTAGGCGACCCCTGTGAAAGGGTCGTTTAACCGCCACAGGGGTCACGACCCACAGGTTGAGAACTGCTGCACTAGAGGGAGAAGCCCGCCAAGGGAAGTCACATTTCAACTTCTAGTCTTATCCCACAGTAAGGGCGATAGGTCAGCTGTGCTATGCAACTGGCCTCAAGAAGCAAGCAGGCCTGTGGTGCATGTTGGTTATGGGATCCTTTAACAAGCAATCAAAAAAAAAAAAAAGACTGGCAGAGCTATCCTAAGAAGTCAAGCCTGCTGCTCTGTACTAGAGATGGGCTTATCTCCACTTCCAAGTCATTCCACTATTCTTCCTCTGGAAATCCTTCCTCCCTTCTCCAAATCTCACCTTCCTTTCGGTTCAAGTTCCAACTTCTTCTGAGAAAACTATCTCTGTCTACTTTGCTCTTTCGTTTTCTACACAACTCACTAGACTAATTACAATGAGATACCACTTTACACAAAATGGTGCACTTGCTTTGGAAAACAGTTTAACAGTTCCTTAAACAGAGTTACCATACAATCCATTCTATGGATCCAGCAATACCATTCTATGTTCGTAACATCTATATATATAAAACCCTAATATGCAAACAGACTGAACAGCGGAACCGAGCAACTGCTTGCTGTGATGCACGCTGACACCAGGGGATGCGTGCAAAACATGGTGGACATTGGAAGCAGGCAGCAAAGTGCGGAACATGGTGGGCATCAGCCACAGCAGGATGGTGGAGCAGGTGAGCAGGGGCGCCAGACGAAGGCGGGGCACCAGTCGCTGTCATCAAGCAAGCCTCTGATGGATACTGAAAAATCTTTGCTCCCACATGCCACAGTCCCACCGGGCACTCGCACCTGCTGCCAGCGCCGGTCCCACTCACACCCACCTCCAACTTCGGAGCCGCCACTCACAACTGCTGCTGGTGGCTGTCACTGGCTCTGATTGCCCCTCAGGGCTTCTCTACCTCCCCCTGCTCCTGAGGGGTGATTGGGGCAGCAGCCGCCACTCACATCCACGGATGGCGCCAGCCCCAATCGCTCCATGCCTTCAGTGGGTGCAAGCGGGGCCAGCGCCATCAGCGCATAGGAGCAACAGTGGCAAGAGCGGGGCTGTCAGCAGACGGGACTGGGGGATGCAGCAGGAGGGACTGGGTGGGGGTGCAGAGGAGGGCAGAGACCTGCCCCTGTGCCCACCACAGCCTTGCAGCCCATAGTTCAAGGTGCACAAATTTGTGCACTGGGTCCCTACTTATTGATAAGTGAAAACAACCCAAATTCCTAACAACGAATGAATAAATGAATGAATGAATAAAATGTGGTTTGTCAATACAATGAAATATTACTCAGCAATAAAATATTCATATGCTATAATATGGATAACATTTGGAACTGTTATGTTACACGAAAGACAAAGAATTATATATTGTACAAGAGGCCTGGTGCACAAATTTGTGCACCAGTGGGGTCCCTCAACCTGGCCTGTGCCCTGCAATCTAGGACCCCTCAGGGATGTCGGACAGCCAGTTTTGGCCCAATCCCCACAGGCCCTATCCAGACAGGAGGGAACCCGATCCTGGGCGTTGAGCATCTGTTCCCTGGTGGTCAGTGCATGTCATAGCATCCAGTCAACCAGTCGTTCAGTCAATCAGTCGCTTAGGCTTTTATATGTATAGATGATTCCATTTATAAAATATACCAAGAATAGACAACTCTATAAAAAAAAAAAAGACAAATCTACAGCAACTACAAATAGTGATTGCCTAGAGCTGAGAGGGTTTGGAGGGGAAGGGGGAGCGACAGACAGCTAATGGGTATGGGGCTTCTTCCTGGGGTAATAAAAATGTTATGGAATTGGACAGTGGTGATCAATCACATTTTTGTGAGCATACTAAAACCATTTACTGATCCTATATCATAAAAGGCCAGCCACCATAAGCGTAACGACCAGAACAACCAGAGACCAGAACCACCACGGCCCCTCGCTGAACTGGCCACGCCCCCCAAGCAAGCAGTTAAGGGCAATCAGGCAGGCAGGCAGACCAATGGTTAGGGGTGATCAGGTAGGCAGGCAAGTGGTTAGGGGCAATCAGGTAGGCAGACAGCCCCTCGCTGGGCTGGCTCTGCCTCCAAGCAAGCGGTTAGGGGCGATCAGGCAGGCAGATAGAGTGGTTAGGGGTGATAAGGCAGGCAGACCAGTGGTTAGGGGTGATCAGGTAGGCAGGTGAGTTGTTAGGGGCAATCAGGTAGGCAGGCGAGCGGTTACGGGTGACCAGGTAGGCAGACAGCCCCTCACAGCGCTGGCCTGCCCCCCAGCAAAGAAAGAGGGAGGCCAAGGCCACCAGTGGCAACTCTGTGGCAGTGG
>NW_006294400.1:4136320-4141818 GCF_000327345.1 Myotis davidii | reverse complement strand
CTGCCTGCAGCCGGGGAAGGAAAGCCCCAATGGGCCCTGATCTCAGGCCAGGCCTAGGGACCTTATCCAAGGGGTTCCGGGTTGTGAGAGGGTGCATGCTGGGTTGAGGGACTCCCCCCAAGTGCATGAATTTTCATGTACCAGGCCCTTAGTACACTATAAAAGAATAAATTTTATGCCCTGGCCAGTGTGGCTCAGTGATTAGAGTGTCAGCCCAGACACCAAAGCATCATGGGTTCCATTCCCAGTCAAAGGCATATATCTGGTTGCAGGTTCAATCTCCAGCCCAGGTCGGGGAGCATGGAGGAGACAACCAATCACATTGATGTTTCTCTCTCGCGCGCGCTCTCTTTCTCTCTCCCCGCCCCTTCCATTCTCTCTAAAAATCAATGGAAAAAATATCCCTGGTGAGGATTAACAACAACAAAAAAAGAATATATGTTATGATATGTGACTTATAACTTAATAAAATTGTTTTCAGATGACCACGGCCTACAAGTCCCTGCTCAGGCTCCAGTTTCTCTCTCTGACCTTAACCTCAAATGTCTCTACCATCAGTCACTTCCCAAACCCCTTGGTTTTCTATCAGTTCCTGAAATACGGCTAGGGTTTTCTTACCTTCAGGCCTTTGCATACTCTCTACTCTCTGCCTGGAATAAAAAGTCTTTTCAAGTCTCTTTACATGACCAATGACTTCTCATCCTTTGTGTCTCAGCTCAAATATCATCTCCACTGTAAGCCTTCCCTCTCTATCTAAAATAGGACAGCCGCTCCTATCATTCTCTCAGAATTTTGTTTCCTTTGTAGCACACCCACATAGCTTTACGTGAATTGATTTCGGTTTTTTTATGTCAGGTCCACCAGACTGTAAGCTCCAACAAGAGTAGGAATGAATATGTATTATTATTCACCATTAAAATTCCCAATGTCTAAGACTATCCCTAACATTTAAGTGCCTAATAAAATGGTAATTATTTTTATTTCCCTAATGTGCCATTCCTGTACTGAGATGACTATGACTGTTGCCATCACAACCACCACCACCACCACCGCCCCCCCACCACCACTCTTACCCTTTTCATACCCTTACTCATCTCCCCTGTCTCAACTAAAACAGTATCTTCTTGATGAAGCCTTCCTTTCTTGAGCCCTCCTTGGAAAACAGTCTCTCCTCCACTTATTCACTTAGTCATCACTGGCTGCAACTCCACCATAAAAAAGATCTTCTTGCCCTGGCTGGTTTGGCTCAGTGGATGGAGCATCAGCCTGCAGACTGAAGGGTTCCGGGTTCAATTCCAGTCAAGAGCGCATGCCTGGGTACAGACTCAATCCCCAGTGTGGGGCGTGCAAGAGGCAGCAGATCAGTGGTTCTCTCTCACCATTGGTGATTCTCTCTCTCCCTCTCCCTTACTCACTGAAATCAATAAAAACGTATTTTAAAAAATGATCTTTTTGTATTATACTTGGGGTATTTTTTTTTGGTGGGGCGGGGGCCTGAAGGGAGTTGGTTTTGTTTCACATTTCTGTCTTACTACTACTTTGGGAAGCCTTAACTCGAAGGAAAATCTCTTCATTTCGCCAGAACCGGTTTAGCTCAGTGGATAAAGCTTTGGCCTGTGGACTGAAAGGTCCCAGGTTCGATTCCGGTCAAGGGCATGTACCTTGGTTGCGGGCACATCCCCAGTGGGGGGCGTGCAGGAGGCAGCTGATCCATGTTTCTCTCTCATGGATGTTTCTGGCTCTCTCTCCCTTCCTCTCTGTAAGAAATCAATAAAATATATTTTAAAAAAAAATCTCTTCATTTCTATGCCCTAGTGCACTATCGGGCACATAATATAATAGTACCAGTTATGATAACTATAATGACTAACATTTACTGAGTGTTTAATATGTGCTCTTCTTAGTTCTATAATGAGTGAATGACTAGATGGATAAATTTCTTGGTCACCAACCTCAAAGTGGTCAGAGTCTGACAGGGACAGAAGCCAGGTATACAGGCTAATGCAGAATAAACACACCCCAAGGCCAAATCGGCTGCCTTACCCTGTCCTCTATGCCTTCACATCTTTGAGTATGCTTTTCTCTGAGTCCATAAATGTCAGGTTTCTTCAAACTCACTTAGAATACTTCCTTCAATTACTTATAATCCACTTCCTGCCTTTGGTGCCTGGAATCAATTTCTAGGATGTCACCACAAGCAGTATTAAGCTGCCACACCGTTTCCTGCTGTGTGTCTGCATTATCAGTTAAATTGCTTCATATTAACCACATTCCAGTCCACTGGGATCACTCAAACACCAACTAAGATTTAAACATAGCTGTCGAAGATACTGTCACCACTGCCCCTTTTATCCTTTAAGTATATGCTCAGGTTTAAAGCTTAGGAGCTTTCCAGGGTACTACCTGCATAACTGGTGACCTTTTCTTTCCTTTGTCAAGTAAGTGTTTGGTGTGAGGCCAGGCAATGTTCCTCTAAATAAAGTGAACATGAACTGAACACTTTTTAGAAAACATAAGGAACTATCTGCCTAGACCAGGGCAAGTTGGCTTAAAAACTTATAAAACTCTTCCTCCTCAAGAGTTCAAGTAGGAAATTGTTCTTTTAACTCCGTATAAACTAAATTAGGATCTTAATTCAGATCCTAACATATTCTTAAATGCATTCCATAAACTCTTCCTAAACAATCTGTGTGTCAGGTACTGGGTTTGACACAGAGGATTCAAAGACAAATAAGAGAGTCCCTACTCTCAAAAAGTGCATGTCAGGCTGAGTATGGAAGACAGACAAGGAACTGGATTTAGTGCTATGACACAAGGGGCCACTGAAACAGATGAGTCCCTGGCCTAGGCTCGGGAGGAAGATGCACAGATGAGGAGCCACTGGCCTAGGCTGGGGAGGGGGAGGCACAGATCAGATCAGGGGCACCTGGCCTAGGCTGGGGAGGAGGAGGCACAGATCAGGGGCACCTGGCGAAAGCTGAGGTGGGGGCAGGGGACTGGCACCAGGGCAGGCTTCCAGGAGATAGTATCTGATCTTAGGCCTACAAACTCCCATTCTCTCATTTTAAAAATGTGGCTCATAGTACTGACATCATTGGACAGTTGAGGATTTGATGAAATGGTTCACAGAAAGCATTACCCCCATGTCTGACACGGAGATGGTACTCAACCAGTCTTAGCTTGAAAGGAAAGTCTGATCAGGCACTAATCTCAATGCTTATGCCTAGCAACGCAACTGATCATACAGCAGACACCAGCTTCACAATTACACGATTACTGTTTTTAATAACTTTTCTTTTTTACTGAGAATGTTAAGTCCTGCCCTGCATGTTAACTAACAGTCTAATTCCTTGATCATCAAAACTTTCTTCTCCATTATCTGAAATGCCCAGTTCTCTGATATTTCTGGTATAAAATATACTAGTTTTCTTGGTTTTTTGATAGAGAAAGTGTGAAAGAAAACTAACAATTACTGAACTTTTAATATGGACCCTGCAGTCATGGTGACACTATAGTTACTGTTCATAATGACCCTGCAACAATAGTTTCCCCCATTTTATCCTCGGGGTGAATAAGGAACTTCATAGTTAGTAGACAAAAGAACTGGAATTTGAATCCAGATCTGATTCTACGTATCAGCCTGACTAGGCCACAAGGCATCAGAGATAGCAAAAGAAAACACAGACAGCCATAGTGCTCTCCTGTTTGGAGGGACCACAGTGTACTCTCTGCCTCCTACTCCCCCACCCCCAGGACTGTCCTACACAATGGAGCCTGAACACTTAGATTTCACCTCAGCCAGGTGAACCCCTTGAGCTACGCGTCTTCTTTCCTATCAGCATGGAATGGTCAGCAGCAACCAAAGCTACGTCCTCCAACAAGTAGGGCTGCACCTAAGCAGGTTTCCTGGCCACCATTCCTACCTGCAGGCAGAAGTTGCATAGTTAACAGTCACGGTAAATCACAAGTACTTTTCATAATCTCTCTTCATATTCTCTTTCAGTCTCACCACAAGTAAAGTTAATATATTGCCCAAGTTTGTATCACAAAGCAGTCTAGTTTCAACATCAAGGCTAGTCTTTATACTAACTTACTGCATTAGTAAGTTCTCTTGCCCAAGTGCTCAGAGTGATGGGTTCCCAAAACGCACTTGAGATATGTATCTGTTAACCTGCAATGTTCACACACAAGACAGAGACCCACTGCCCAGTCATCTCAGCTCCTGCTTGTTGGGCCTTCTCTACCTGCCTCGTATCAGACGGGTATCTGAACTGCTGCATAACAAGAAGGGTGAGCATCCTCACAAGCAGCTCTAAGGTGGCTTCTGGAAAGTGTTCCTCAGTGCTACTGAAATCCAAGTTTAAAACTCCTCCTTGGAAGCAGGAGCTACGCGTGGAGTGCCTCTTTAATCCCAATGCTTCAACAACTGTGTCTTTTCACCTCCCAAGCCTCTAGAGCAGTGGTTCTCAACCTTCCTAATGCCGCGACCCTTTAATACGGTTCCTCCTGTTGTGGTGACCCCCAACCATAAAATTATCTTCGTTGCTACTTCGTAACTGTAATGTTGCTACTGTTATGAATCGTCATGTAAATATCTGATATGCTCTATGTGTTTTCCGATGGTCTTAGGCGACCCCTGTGAAAGGGTCGTTGGACCCCCCCCCCAAAGGGGTCGCGACCCACAGGTTGGGAACTGCTGCTCTCCAGCTCTTCTGTGGGGCACGCCTCTACATTTGTCCCCTCGTTTCCACAAAAATGAAGAACGGTGTTCTCATCCAACTCTTCCATTTTCATTATGAACAGACTCTGCTAGCTCCACGGAGCAAAGGTCTCGGGCTGTGGCAGCAAGTACGAGACACATTCTGCGGCTGGAAGCCTGAGCCCCGGGGGACGACCCGGCTGAACAAGTCACATGGCACGGACATCGAGGGGACAAGGATGCAACTTTTGCATAATTACTAGATTTTGCCCCGAAATCCCTTCCCCTTTCAAACTTCCCCTGGCACAATTCTCACAGTGCTGAAATAAACACATTCCGCGGGCTTTCCTGTAAGCAGGTTTCAAGTGTCCCGTGAAAGCTGTTTTCAGGAAAAGCCTATGCTGTCAACTTTGTTGTCAAGTGCCCGCAAACCAGGCCGTTACTCAGGAAGAGGGAACATTTGTTAGTCATTAGAGATAAGGCATCTCGCGCTCTGGAGCTGAGGAAGGGAGAGGCCGAGCGCGGACCTGGCTCGGAGGGGAGATAGAGTCCAACACAGCACTCCCAAGCCGGCCTGTGCGAGAGTCTGTACTTCCCCAAGGCAGCTTCCAGCCCCGCAGGAGGGAAACAAGGTTCCGATGGGCTCTGAAGTTCGACGCAGCAACCATCCTGTCCCCGATCCTGTCCCCGGGGGAACCGAGCCCCCGGCGGGACGCCAGGTGGAGGGGCGAGCGGAGCAGCGCGCCCCATCGGCTCACCGAGCGGGCCCCGCAATGGCCAGGTGCTCCGCCCCCCACGG
>NW_006294400.1:4131104-4135667 GCF_000327345.1 Myotis davidii | reverse complement strand
CCGGGGAGGTGGGGCCGCCTGAGGGTGGGTGGGGACCGCACTTCCGCCCACTGATTCTCAGGGCTTGTATATCAGACCTCCCTGGCACAGGCCCTTGCAGAGCTCCATGCCACTGATCTCCTATGAAAACGCTACCTGCAACCCCCTTGGGAAGGCCCCACCCCATAGAGCCCCCCAGCTCCCCTGAAGAAAACCTCGCGCATTCCTCTCTTATGGAGTTCTCCCACCCGAAGCTCTGGGGTAGAGATATCTGTCTCCCACTCAGGCCTCCATGAAAACACACGTTTTCCCTTAGATAATCCCTTACCTTCCAGTAAGTTCCTTAAGGGAACCACAGGCTCTCTTTTCTATCACACCATCCACTTCCCTCCCCAACATGGTCCTTGATGGTGGCCCCTTCCTCACCCTTTAGCCAGTGGTTCTCAACCTTCCTAATGCCGCGACCCTTTAATGCAGTTCCTCATGTTGTGGTGACCTCCAACCATAAAGTTATTTTCGTTGCTACTTCATAACTAATTTTGCTACTGTTATGAACCATAATGTAAATATCTGATATGCAAGATGTATTTTCATTGTTCGTGACCCACAGGTTGAGAATGGCTGCTAGTCCTTGAAGGAGACCTCACATTCCCATAGGAAAGCAACCTGGGGGTTCATAGGACTTATTTAGTGGTTCTGCTTTATACTTGAGGGCTTTAGTCTCCCTTTATCAGACATTTCAGGGGCTCCTATACAGAAAACTCATGTCATCATAACAATCCCTGATAAAGATTAGCTCAATGCGAATGAAGGTATTTAAAAGTGAAGATCACCAACCTGCTACCTACTCCTGCTTCCCCTTGGGGCTCACCTTCATGAGCACCCCAATAGCATCTCCTCCAGGCCTGGAGGAATCTCAAAAGAAGCAATCATGACACCTACCATTAGCTACTGTTCAATGAGTGGGTGAGTCCGTGTTCTCCCTGAACCAGGCACATTTCCCCCACACGGTTTGCACCAATCCTCACAATAATCTTGGGAGTTTCAAGCCCATTTCACAAAGAGGAAACTGAGGTGTTTGCTCACGGTTACATAACTAGCACAGGTTCAGAAGAGATTGGCATCCTGGCTGAATAAGTCCTGATACATGTGACATAATTATGCTTAGAATGATGACACCTTTGGCCATAAGTCAGAAGACACAGTATGTTCATAGTTCACTTTTGAAATCAGGCCTTTCTTTCAACAGTTTTCTGTTCTGAAATGCCCTTTATTCCTTCCGCAATTTAGCTTTTATAAATTCAGTGTCTCTCCCACCCCACAATCACTACAGTAACTGGTCCTAGGCCCCAGCCAGGCAGGAAGCAAAGAAAGCAAACATTCCTTCTTTTGGATTTACATTCTGGATAAAGATCATTTCTCTCTGATGCCTATGCCCTGAGGTTGTTGATGGCAAAAAGGTGAACTTTTTTAAAATTAAAACACAAACATTGAAAATCTTCCAGACTGCCATTTTGAATTCAAAGTCTTTTGCACCCAGACACCAACACCGACTTATAAACACCCCCAGGAGCAAAGCTCTGCCAGACTGACAGGGCCTCTGTGGTGTTTATTTACCTTGTTTCCTATGAACCTTCTCCAAGGAACAGTTGTTATCAAGATCTTCCCTGGAATGAGCAGCCAGTTCAAAAGCTCTGAGCAGGAGTCTATAAATACGGTTATTTGGTGAAGGGTAAAGCTGGATGCTTTTCAAAGGAGGTTGTAGCCATCCTGGCCACAAAAATGTCTGAGTGCCTGCTTGAAGGTAGTGATGTTGGTGGTGTTGGTGTTGGTGGTGGTGGTGGTGGTGGTGGTGGTGGTATGTGTGTGTAAGACTGGAGTGGAGGTGGGGGATTATGTATCTGTCCAGGTGGCCTCTGAGACTGCAGGGTGGTCTGGGGAGAGAGCATTGAACTGGAGTCTGGCTTCTGATGTTGTCTGCACCACTGACTAGCAGAGACATTTTAAGTAAATAATTAGACAATTGTCTGCTTCAGTTTCCTCCTTGATAAAATGGGTATAGAGGATGACGAGGAGCTCACATTATAAGAGACAGTATAATGTAGGAGCTAAGAGTGCAGGCAGTGGAACCAGACTGCCTGGGCTCAAACCTGAAATAAACGTGCCCTTGGGTAAGTTATTCAAATCTCTGTGGCTCTGTCTGTAAAGTGGGAATTATGGTAATAGACCTATCTTAACATGAGAATTAAATGAGTTAATGACACTTACAAAGGACTTAAATAGTGAGTGTGATATAGTGAGCACTCAAAAATTATCAGCAACTATTACTATACACAAGATACTTAGCAGAGTTTGGCTTTTATCATTAACTAGAGGCCCAAGGCATAAAATTCATGCAAGGGGATCGGCCCTCACAGCCCCAGCTTTGTCCGGAAGGTCATCCGGAAGGTCATCTGGATGATCATTCCGATGTTTGGCTGTCCAGTCTAATTAGCATATTACACTTATTATTAGCAACTAGAGGCCCAGTGCATGAAATTGTGCACTGGATGGGGGAGAGGGCAGGTTCCTCAGCCCAGATTGTGAGAGGGCACAGGCCAGGCCAAGGGACCCCACTGGTGCACAATCAGGGCTGGGGAGGACCCCAAGGAGGGACCATGAGAGGGCTCCAGGGCATGTCCAGCCCATCTCACTCAGTCCCGATCAGCCAGACCCCAGCAGCAAGCTAACCTACCAGTGGGAGCATCTTCCCCCCTGGTGGTCAGTGCACATCATAGCAAGTGGTTGAGCAGCCTTAGCATATTATTAGCATATTACACTTTGATTGTTCGGTTGTTTTGCCGTTCGGACTATTTGCATATTACCCTTTTATTATATAGGATAGTAATAATCTTCATAATGAATAGGCCTATACTTGGATTCAGAGACCTGAGTTTCCACCCCAGAATGTAATTGTTTCCATTCTGAATCAGATAGAATTCAATTCAATGTAAAGGACAGAAGACTGAAATAACAGTGACTGAAAAATTAGAAGTTTCCTTCTCTTTCACATAAGGTCTGGAGATGAACATTCCAAGGCTGGCAATGTAATTCCCTAATGCATACTCCAAGATACGAAGGCACTGGAGCAGGACAGGGCAGCTGATTTGGCCTCCTGGTTGCGTATATTGTACATTAGCTTATATACCTATCTTATATACCTATCACACTGTGATCTCCTTGAGGTCAATGACCCAGAATTTTATGTTATTACTCCCCTCTCCTCCAAATGCAGCTTCCATCTCCTGGTCCAGGATGGCTGCTTGAACGCTAGCTATCTAATTCACAACCAAGAAGCCAGCAAGAAGAAGGAGGGCATGTCCCACGCCGACCCTAACCTTTAAGGATACTTCCATTTACCTTCAATTGGCCAGAACATAGTTATACCATCACATCTCACTAGGAAACATAACCTTTATTTCAGCTAATCATGTGCACAGTTCCAGGGGTGGTGGGTCTTTTCAGAGAATTAGGGGAGGACAGATACTGCATGACAGCGAGCTGTCTCAGCCACGCCATCCTTGGCTATGTGACCTTGAGCAAGACACTATATTTGAGCCTCAGTTATCCTATAACCAAAGTAGAATCAGACCAGATGATCTCTGTCCAAAGTCCTTTTCAGGTATAAAATGCTATAATTCAGTGCTTATTGTTTTATATTTCCACTAAACTTAGTTGAATCTGATGTTATTTAAATAAAAGGAGAACTCTCTGCCAAGTGCATGGCATAACCAATAGTTGGAATTGAAATCTCCTGGAGATGAGATGGGCTTTAAGGAACTTGTCTTCTCAACTGTTGTCAAAATAGGCTAACTAAACAAATCTGGCAGATAAAAAGTCCAACAGCGTGTGTGATATCACCTGCGCAGACACTTTGATACTCCTCAGTTTCCAAGCTCGCCCTCACTCCCCTCTACCTGTTTGTTCTTTTCTGCTTAGGAGGCTGTGATTATTAAAGGAGGACAGTACCCCCAAACTCTAATACCCCACTAACGATACAGTGTAAAACGGCAGGACCAATTAGCCAGTGGTCTGTTGTTCCTATTACACTTAGTTGTGATTATAGTCTTTTTTTTTAAGATATAATTTACATGCCATAAAATTTTAATGTATACAGAGTCACAAAATTGTACAAACTATCACCACTAGCTAATTCCAGAATACTTCATCATCCCCAAAAGAAACCCCATACCCATTAGCAGTCACTCATCCTTCCTGCCCTCCCCCCAGCCCCTGGCAACCTGAATCAATTTTCTGTCTCTATGGATTTGCCTATTCCAGATATTTCATGCAGGTGGAGTCATATAATAGCGTGGCCTTTCTGTCTGGCTTCTTTTACTTAGCATAATGTTTTCAAAGTTCACCCATGTTGTACCATCTATCAATACTTCATTCTTTTTTATTGACTAACTAGAGGCCTGGTACACAAAATTCATGCATGGGTGGGGGATCCCCTCAGCCAGGCCTGCACCCTCTCCAATCCAGCACCCCTCGGGGGATTGAGCCTCAACCGGCAGTCGGACATTTCCCTCACAATCTTGGACC
>NW_006294400.1:4129168-4131044 GCF_000327345.1 Myotis davidii | reverse complement strand
CACCACTAACTGCCTCCCCCACCAGCCTGGTCACTCCACACAGCCTGCTTGTTCAGTCATTTGGTCATCCCTCACTAACCCCCCTGCCAGCCTGGTCATAGGCAGCCATCTTGTGAGGGCATGGGCTTTAATTTGCATGTTACCTCTTTATTATATAGGATAATATTCTATTGTATGGATAGATCACACTTTGCTTATCCACACTTTGTTGTTAATGGCCATTTGGGTTGTTTCCACTTTTTGGCTATGAACAATTATGTATAAGGTTTTTTTAAAAATATATTTTATTGAGTTTTTACAGAGAGGAAGGTAGAGGGATAGAGAGTTTGAAACATCAATGAGAGAGAAACATCGATCAGCTGCCTCTTGCACACACCCTCCTGGGGATGTGCCCACAACCAAGGTACATGCCCTTGCCTGGAATCGAACCTGGGACCCTTCAGTCCACAGGCCGATGCTCTAGTCTATCCACTGAGCCAAACGGGTTAGGGCATGTATAAGTTTTTGTGTGGACACATGTTTTTAATTCTTTTGGATGTTGCAGTTATATTCAGTAGAAAGAATCCACAGCCTATGAACAGAGGTGCTGCTAACCTAACACCAAAAGGAGTAGTTACATAAGGAAGTAACTTTGGGATATACAGAATCATACCAACTTAAATAGGTTTCTTTACTGAACCTTTTGTGGATGGGATGTTTATGTAGTGAGGTGCATTGTGGACCTCCTAAGGGGAATGCAGACATTACATACCAGAGGTTAAGAGAACAGATTCTGGAATCCGGCAGATCCAAGTTGCTAGTTGGGTGAACTTAGAGAAAGTTACTTAAATCGAGTTCCCTCATTTTTAATAAGGGGATGTGAATGTGAAATGAAATAATGCTATATACTTGCTATTAAACGGGAATGTTATTGTGCTAAATTGGCAGATTGATAAAGACAAAAATCACATCAGGTTTGTCCACACTTAGACCTCAACATCTAGACTAAAGACTGTCAGGATTACAGTGACCAGTAACCAATAAATATTTATTGAATAAATATATAAATGACCTCAAACCCCTTGTTTTGGGGCGCATATCCTAGAAAAAATAAGCCACAGAACAAGAATTGGGAAATGCTTTCTTTCCTAAGTTGGAACTTAGTATATTGAATTAGTATATTTCTTTACCTTCTATTTTTTTATATTTTCTTTAATTGTGGTAAAATATACATAACAAAATTTATCACTTAACCATTTTTAAACTTACAATTCAGTGGCATTGAGTGTACACACATTGTTGTGCAACTATCACCACCATCTCTACAACTTTTTTTCAAAATCTCCCCAAAGTATAACTCTGTACTTAGTAAACAATAATGCCCCATTTTCTCCTCCCTCCTACAGCTCCTGGCAACCATCATTTTACTTTCTATCTTCATGAATTTGACTATTCTAGGAACCTCATGTAAGTGGAATCATACAGTATTTGTCCTTTTGTGACTGGTTCATTTCACTTAGCATTGTATCTCAAGGTTCGTTCATGTTGAAGCATGTGTCAGAGTTTGCACCCTTTCCATTGTATGTATAGGCCACATTTTATTAATCTATTCCTCTGTCCATGGACACTTGGGTTGCTTCCACCTTTGGCTATTGTTAATAATGCAGCTATGAGCATGGATGTACAAATATCTCTTCTCTTCCATGTTGCAGACAGTCACCATGTGCCTCTGCCCTTTGGGAAGTGAGCTGTGGAGTTGGCAGGACTCTGTCCCATTATACTCTCAAACTCTCTTGCTAGTTTTCCTTCATTTTATACTTCCTTCCCCATGTGCATTTATATATATTACTAGAGGCCCAGTGCATGAAATTTGTGCATGGGGGGAGGGGGTTGGTGT
>NW_006294400.1:4123056-4129021 GCF_000327345.1 Myotis davidii | reverse complement strand
TGGGTGCTGCCATCTTCGAGGGTGGGGTGGTCAATTAGCATATTCCCTCCTTTTTGGCTGTGGGCGCCTCCATCTTTGAGGGCGGGGCAGTCAATGAGCATATCCCTCCTTATTGGCTGTGGGCGCCGCCATCTTTGTGACAGTGTGAGGGTCAATTAGCATATTCCCTCTTTATTCGATAGGATTAATATATATTATTTCCCTGTTCAACCACTTTTTTTCTCACATAACGTAGTATTTTAAAAAATATATTCTTATTGATTTCAGAGAGGAAGGTAGAGGGAGAGAGAAATAAGAACATTAATGATGAGAGAGAATCATTGATTGGCTGCCTCCCACACACCCCACACTGGGGATCGAGCCCGAAACCAGGGCCTGTGCCCTGCCTGGGAATCAAACCTGGACCTCCTGGTTCATAGGCCAATGCTCAACCATTGAGCCACACCGGCCAGGCCCTTCGTAGTATTTTTGTTGTGAGTTGATTAAATTCTAAAGTTTCAATCCTAGCATATCCCCCACTTCTCATGTCAAGACCCACAAAATGAGTGATAGAGACAGATTTGCCTTAGCATCTGAGTGGAGAGTAAGACCCTCATTCTCTGACGTCTTGGCCTGAGCAGTTTTTGCTGGTCAGTCCGAGTGGCCAAGACCTCGGGGAGGAGATCTCCCAACCCAGTTCAATGACCGAGTTGTGCTTACTTTGTAGGTCGCTTATTGAGTTTCCCAAAAAGACCCTACCTCCTAAAACTAATGCCTCCCCATTGTTCACAGTCACATTTCTTTAGGGACAAAGAGGCAGCATCACGTGGTGGTCAGGGCACCATCTGCCTGGGGTTGAATCCGAACCCTGCTAGAGCAAATTCCTTCACCTTAACTTTGTTTTTCATCTGGAAAATGGAGGTTTGTCAGCAGTTGTTTCATGGAATGGTGATGAGGATAAAATTATTATATCTATAAATCTGAGGGTCTAGCGATAATAAATATTTGATAAATGAATAGTTATCATAGGTACAATTGGTGACTCACATTATCTCCAGTCCTTACTACACCCCTGTAGGTTTTATGCTACACATTTCAGAGAGGGAAGGAGACTTGCCCGTGGTCACCCAGCCAAAAGCGACAAGAGCTGAGAGTTGTGCTAAAGGATGTTTGATTCCCAAGCTGCCTGCTCTTTCAAAAACAATTTCTACCAAGCTCCATTCCTCATTCTCTCTCTCTCTCTCTCTCTCTCTCTCTCTCTCTCTCTTCCTCTCTCTCTCTCTCCCTCTCTCTCTCTCTCTCTCCCTCCTTGCTAAAAATAACCTGAATTGCATCCTCATTAGCTAATATGCATACATTATTTTTTGCTTTTTGAACATAATTGGCTCATTCAAAGGAAAGCCTTCCACCTACATGAAAGAGAAAGCTGAGCTGCTCCCTGAAAACTCATCTGAATTCAGAGAAGGCAGCTGCCTGTGGAAACCCCTCTGCTTCCTGGCTTGTGTGCCGAGCTGGAGGGCAGCACAGCAGAGTGGAAAACAAACCCCCCTCATTCACACACCCCCAGCACATTCGAGCTGGGTGACTTTGGCCAAGTCCCTGCCTGTTTCCCAAGAGTCCGTCTCCTCAGCTGTTAGGCTGAGCTCATAGAAGAGCTTGCCTTACAGAGTGGCGGTGAAGATTACATGAGATAACCATGGGGCCTGACACCTAATACGTGGCCACTCCAAAGCTGGGAGCTACTACGACACAGGCCACTCATAGGGAATAAACCACCAATGTTTGCAGGAGAGACACGATAGCCAAGTGGTTCAGTACACAGGGGCTGGAGCCAGGGGGATGATGGATCAAACCCCAGCATGAGCCATGCTCTGGTTCTGTGATACAGCTTCTCTCTCCCCAAGCCTCGGTTTTCCTGTAGTCAGAAAGATATTATACATATAAAGAGCTCAATAATGAACGGTGGCTGCATTCACAGCAAGCCGCCCCAACCAGATCATCTCCTAAGAGCAGTAGGAGTAATTGATTTCTGCTTCTAGGGCAACACACGCACACGGACACCACGGAGTCTTCATCCTGGGCAGAGCGCGTGTGCCCCGGGCAGCTACAGCCAAACTGTCTGCCCCGACTTCTCCTGCTGGTAATGTGGCTGATGACAGCTTAATGGACTCTTTACCCTTGAATGCTAAGGGGAAAATAACTCATGGCATTACAACATATGAATGTAATGTGGGGTGTTTTTTTTTTTCTTGAGCAATGTAGAAAGAGAGTCAGAAACATATGTAAGACTTGAGGCTGCAACCTGAACCTCCCTCTTCCTGACCATGTCTGTATGGGGGACAGATTTAGTCATTGCAATTACCCAAATCATTCATGTCTGTAAAATATAGCCATATCCATGTGTGTGTGTGTGTGTGTGCGTGTGCGTGTGTGTGTGTGTGTATGTGTGTGTTCCTGAATGATCTGAGGCTAACAAAAAAGAGTATGCAGTCCGTTTATGATGAGAGGACTGTGAATGCCCCTAAATTATTGATTTTCCAGAGACAAGCCAGTTCCTCTTGGAATGGATTGGTGAATGAACACGTGCGCACGTGCACACACACACACAGTCTTTGTTGTCATGAGGAAGCTGGTCAGAATCTCCCCGCACAGCTTTCAGAAGGCCATGCCATCCTGACCAGGCGGGCGGCAAATCCCCACTGTTGGAAGTTAAAAGGTTCCTCAGCCTCACAGTCTGAGGGAGGAGGCAGCTACAGATGCCCATTAGACTGACACTGACAGGGGAGGCAGGGATGAGGGCAATGAGAACTTGGTAGGTTAGTGGGGAGACCATGGGCTTGAAGAGTCAGGTTAACCTGGGTTCAGTTCCATCATCCTGACTGAGCAAGAGTCTTCCTCATCTCGGAGCCTCAGTTTCCCCAACTGTAAAGTGGGTTTCATAACACCCACCTCACACAGATCCGTGAGGAGTAATGACAAAGCAGGTGAAAGCCAAGCAGGACCTGAGGCACCGTGCAGGCTCAGGGTGATGCTGAGGACAGGGGATGTCTGCTCTTCTGGGAGGACATCCAGGCCAGCCAGGAGGGGTGCAGGTCCCAGCTCTGGTGGGGCTCCCGCAGCCTCCGCTCCAACCACCAGAGCCTCGGAAGGGAAGTGTGCGGAAGCGCGCTCTCCATCTGGCTAATGCTCACTTGTGTTTCCTACTGGAGAGCATCACTTTTTTCACCTCACCTGGTTTGTTTACCCAAACAAGCTGCTCATTAACAACACCAATTGCATTTTCTGCAATTCTGTTGACAGCACAAATGTCTGCAGTCAGCTTGGGAGTTTGGTGGGAACTGTCGCCGGGTCCCCCCCAGCCCAGCTTCCGAGGAAAGAAATCAAGGCCATGCTGCGGACTGGGGCGGGGTAGGGGGTTGCCTGGGGGCTGGCTGGGGTCTGCTGACAAGTCCAGCCCAAGGTCCCCAGACCCTGAGTGGGGACAGAGCCCTGGGCCCTCCTGAGACAGATGCAGCACCTTCCAGAAAACAAAGGCAGTGGAGGGGATTTTCAAGTAGGGGGAAGAGGGAGGAGTCAGACTGGAAAGAGTAGGTGAAACCCCAGACAGAGGTACAGATCTGGCTGGGAGACACCCCGCCTCCAGAGAAAGACCCTGAGGGACTTCCTTTGTGGACCCCGCCAAGCCTGCATTCAGCTGCCTTCGCTCCTCTGGCAACAGGAAGTAGATTAGAAAAATTCTTGGTTTGCCCCCAAAGGCTGAGCTTAGCTTGGTTTGTCAGAGCTCTACTTTCTCATCTCGGCCGCTCAAGCAGGAGGACAAGATTTTTAATGCATGTGTTTATTCACTTTAAATGATTGTCCTCAAAATGCTTACTCTTCTGTCCATTTCCTCATTCAGTAAGTTTCACCTGAAGGCTTACCGATTACTCTGCAAGCACTGCTGAGGAACCCGGAAGTGAAAAGAGAGCAGCGCGGCCCTCAAGGAGTTGGCAGTCTAGTGGAGGGAGTGATGTTAGATTATGTGACTAATAATTGCAAAGCATGTTAAATTGGATAAGAGAGAAGTCCAGGATATTAAGGGGACTTGACCTCTGGCAGAGGCCATCAATGGCATCTCCCTAGATAGACAAGCCCATGGCTGCAGAGCTATGGGAGATCGTTTTCCAAACAGGCATTTTCTTTGGAAGACCTAGTTTAGCCGCATTTTCAGCAGGCTACATTCCTGAGGCCTCTAAGTACAGAGATTCCAACTGGATGGGGTAGACCCTGGGCTCAAGGTGGAGACCAGGGTTTCAGGAAAAGAAGACTGTTAACTGCAAGAAGCAGGCATTGACTGGAGTCCATCGTACAGGTGGGGAAACTAAGACCCAGAGGTGGAGGGGGAAAAAGTAACAATAATAATCATCCTAGCTACTGATTACCTAGCCGGAGGTGATGGTGGGGACAGTTTCAGAGCAACATCCCTCCGATGGGAGGAAATCAACTGCTAGCTAGAACAACCTAAGTGAGCCTCGGCAGTTTCAAGACAAGTAATGCAACGTTTTCAGCCTTTTCCGAAAGCAATTTGGTGTATGTGTCAAAAGACTGGAAAAAGTTCATGCTCTTTGATATAGTCATTTCCCCTCTCAGAATCAGACACTAACAATCAACAATGTTGACAACATAAATGCATGAAAAGGGCCACCGCAGCATTACTTATATAGTCTCAATTTTTTATTGAGCATCAACTACATGCCAGTCAGTACATAGCACTATCCTGAGATAGATTAGACTTCAGGATACCCAGGTCATTCAGTCCCCTGCCTTCCTCAGGCAGGTTATCTGGCAGAACAGAGGGAGCCTGGGAAATAAAAGGACCTGGACTTATAATTTTCTTTCCTCCCTTCCTTCCTTCCTTCCTTCCTTCCTTCCTTCCTTCCTTCCTTCCTTCCTTCCTTCCTTCTGTCCTTCCTTCCTTCCATTCATCCCTCCTTTCTGTCCTTTCTTTCCTTCCTTCCTTCCTTCCTTCTTTCCTTCTGTCCTTCCTCCTTCTTTCCTTCTGTCCTTCCTTCCTTCCATTCGTCCCTCCTTTCTGTCCTTTCTTTCCTTCCTCATTCCCTCCCTCCCTCTCTTTCTCTCTTTCATTCACTTGCTTGTTTATTCAGCCTGCCCGGACTGCCTTCTGTGAACTGAACCCTCATTTCTAAAAATGGGGCCAGAACTCCCACCCTGAAGTTCAGCTACAAGGATGGGAAAAGGTCCCAACATTCACCAGCCTGTGAAAACAAGTGTATTGGTACTCAAATCTTTCTCGATTCAAGAAGTCCGGGCTCTCGCAGTTCCAAGTAGTTCGGGATTCCAGAGGGGCCTCCGTGTGTCCTCACCACAGAGTTGGACATCGTCTGCTGACTTACGTGGAGAGACTCGGACCCAAAAGGCTTCACACCCGTCCAGAGGGGCATTTCAGACCAAACCACCACCAAGGGGCCAAGGAGCTAGAAAGCTGGAAGCCCCCCTCACACCCCAGTGGAGTGAGGTGAACACTCGGTGTGTGTTCATTTGGTAAATGGGTCCCCACCGCCAGGCTGTTTGAGGCCTGAGTGTCACAGAATCCAGTGAGGCATTAGACTCTTTGAATTTGAGGACACAGCGCTGCTCCTGGGGGCACACAATGGGATGAGTTTCATTAGTGCCCGTCCTTTCCTTCCTCCTAGTCTCACTCATTAGGTCCAACAACTTGATGTTAAATTCCCTGAGGGTCCCCAGCCTTATCCTGCAATGTAGCTCTTGCAGGGTCTCTACCACCCCGACTCTATCCTCTCCGGGTACGCCCAACCCTCTGTGGTGGGTGGGGTTCAGTGTGTGTGGTGTTGTCTCCATTTACCCCCAGATCCACCCTCCACTCTGCTCTGTGCCCCAGGCTGGGCACTACAGACCACACCCACCAGGTTCCCTTACCTGCTGGCTTCCAGCGGGGTTCAGCCAGTGGAGAACACCAGAAGAAAGG
>NW_006294400.1:4102709-4123004 GCF_000327345.1 Myotis davidii | reverse complement strand
AGGATGGGGCATCGCTCCCTGCCGCACTGTTTCGGCAGAGCCTGCCTCTTCTCTCCACGTCCACAGCTCCTGTTGGTGGCATGCTTACCAAATTCCAGTGACCTCCCCCTCTCCTTGCCTCTTCCCACCAGGGACAGTCATGGCTCCCTGCCATGGGGTGCTTCACCATCCCTTAGCCCTGCCCACCTTGGAAAGAGTCCCTTCACTGAACTCTTTTTAAATATCCCCTTTTGGCCCAGCTAGCATGGCTCAGTGGTTGAGCATAGACCTATGAACCAAGAGGTCACCGTGTGATTTCCCGTCAGGGCACCTATCCAGGTTGTGGGCTTGATCCCCAGGCCGGGGGCATGCAGGAGGCAGCCAATCAGTGATTCTCTCTCATTGATGTTTCTATCTCTTTCTCCCTCTCTCTGAAATCAATAAAAATAGATTAAATAAATAAATATCGCCTTTTGAACCTGTCCTCTTCTCTCCGTCCTGGATGCTCAGCTCCTTTTTCATCGGTGGAACATACGCAACCAGCGTGGCCACCTCAAGCCCCATGCTCAGCCCAGACAAGCAGCCTTGTTACTCGTAGAGATGAAGAGTGAGCTTTCAGATGCAGGTTAGAGATGAAGAAAGGCTGTAGATAAGCACTTGGAAAGACATCTGAGGATGCGCTCCTTTCAAAGCAAACAGCTTTGGAATCATGGCAAGTTTTGTTATGACTGGTGAAAGCAGGGATGGGTTACAGCTCACAGGCATCTCTGCCTGGCTTCTCAGCCCTGCAGTTCCAACATAATACAGACATTCTGGAATGACAGGGAGAAGGATTGCAGCTAAAATCCCGGATCTGATTGGGGGAGGAGAAAATGACAGGATGCGAGCATGTTGGAAAGACCCAAGTTAATAGTTTGACCTCTCTGAGCTTTTCACAGAGAAAAGGAAGCAAAGGTGAGATGTTTATTTTCAAAGCAAGCAACATATTTCTTATGTTCTTAGATGTCTTATGACAATATCTCCACTTAATGGCCCTATCATGTCTAATAACTTAGGAGATAAAATACGGTTCTTTGATCTGAGCTAGTCAAGAAGAGTGACAGCTGGCATTCTGCACGAAAATATAGTGCCTTGTCTAATTGTGTTGACTTCTCATTATTGGAAAGTCTCACAACCACTAGAGGATTTTTTTTTTAATTTATCAAACTGTTAACCATTTCCTGGCTCCCACCCTCCACCCCACAGACCCACTTGAAACTGAGCGATTTAAGAGTAGAATCACAGTTGAGCATGATTCCACTCTGGGCTACAGCTTACAAAACTTTGCTGATCAAGAAGTGAGTCCTTCCACCCCCATGTGTATCTCCTCTTGCAATCTGGGGTGCTCATGCCCATTTGAACCTGAGCAGAGCATTCACCTGAGCTGAATCCTAATGGGATTTTTACCCACCCATCGGAGGCCACAGAGCACTTGTACAGAAGGCTCGCTTGTCTATAAAAGCTGGAAGCTAGAACTGCATCTGTTCCGATCTCTACTGAGAGGACTATCTAGTGGGAGGGAAGGGCGATCTCCCCGGATGATCTGGAGGATGTTACTTCCTCTTTCTGAGCCTCAGTTTCCCCACATGCAAAACAGTTTCCTCGCAGGGCAGTGGCTTGTAAACTTTCGATTACATCAGAATCACCTGGCGGTCTTTGTAAAACACAGGTTGCTGAGCCCCAGAGTTTCTGGGCCTGATAATTTGCATTTCTAACAAGTTCCCAGGGGATGCTGATGCTCATAGGGGGACCTCACCTTGAGAGCCACTTGCGTGGCCTGCTGGAGTGGATCTCGTGAGCTAAGGTGTGTGAACGGCCCAGTGCGGTGGCTATGTGACTCTCTGCATCAACCGCAGACCTGCACAGCACTGTGCAAGCCACATGGGACTGGGCGAAGAGGAGGGAAACCTTCCCAGAGGTCATTTGGCAACAGACACCAAAAGTAAGACGTGGGCAGCAAAGCTCATTTGGGAGCATGCCGGCCCACTCCTCGGCTAGGAAGACCAGGTAGCATTTTTCCTTTTGAGGGGAAGGCTTTCAAGCATTTGACTGTGACCCACTGGAAGAAATTTATTTTACATCACAACCCAGAAAACACACGCACATGTGTTACAACAGAAACAGGAAACAGGACTTTTCTCCACTCTGTGAGGCACTGTAAGATTTTCTGTGTTAATGTGCCTTAAAGGTATTGATTGCACAACTTATTGATATTAGCTTGAATAAGTTCTGTACTAGGTTACACACAGGGTGCATTTAAGTCAGATCTAAAAGGCATTTAGTCAGAATTGGGTCTGGGAGAGAGAAGAGTCAGGGAAGTTTTCTAATAGCTAACCCTGTCAGGAGCTTCTGATGGGCCAGGCTCAGTAATAAAACTGAGCTAAGTTCCAGATAAGCAGATTAAAACACACACACAATTTGTTCATATGTATGTGTGTGTGTGACTCAATCCTCATACCAACTCTCTGAAGTAGATGACATTACCACCATCTGCAGTCCCCATTTTATTTTATTTTTTTTTAAATATCTTTTTATTGGTTTCAGAGAGGACGGGAGAGGAAGAGAGAGAGAGATAAAAAACATCAATGTTGAGAGAGAATCAGTGATCAGCTGCCTCCTGCACACCCCCTACTGGGGATCGAGCTCACAACCCAGCCATATGCCCTTGATTGGAATCAAACCTGGGACCCTTCAGTCCACGGGCTGATGCTCTATCCACTGAGCCAAACCGGTAGGGCGTCAGCCCGCATTTTACAGATAAGGTTAAGTGCGCTGCCCAAGGTCAGACAGTGGGTACGTGGCAGAGCTGGGACAGACTTAAGACCCCAAGCCCCAGGTTCTGTTTTCACAGCCACTCTGGCCCACGGCGCCTCTGTGCTAAGGGATGCAATCCACAGACTGGAAACCCCTCCCTGGACACCCTAGTCATGGTCCATCCATTGGGTCAACAAACATTTAAAGGGTTCCCAGTGCCCTTCAGAGTCCTGCATGTTGCCACAGATCTAAATAAATTAATTTCTTTCTTTTTTCACGAGTCCCTACTAGGTGCCACGCTTTTACCATGTACTGGAGTATATGCCGGGTAGTGAATTCACTTGCTCGCACACTCCACTTGTAGTCACTGACACTTGCTCCTTGTCCAACCCTGTGCTGGAGCACCCACACCTGGGCCCGACACCCAGGGTCTGGGGAGTCCTGGAAGGATCGGGGCCTCCCTTGGTTTTGCATGCACCGACCGATCCATCTGGATCCCTTCTTTGTCCTCAAGAAACAGAAGACCAGGATTTTCTTCTTGTTTCTCTCTCTCTGGAGGCGACACACATAAAATGCCAGGCGAGCAGACGTTTTATGGTAGGCATTAATAAAGCCACGTTTGCTAATGTGGCTGGTTTGGTAGTAGCTGCTCCGCTGTGTGCTGTGGGCGGCAGGAGCTGCCCGGGAACACCTGCTAAATGAATTGTGTGGCTCTGTGTTTGGCCCCGTTCTGCTAACTCCCTGCCTCTATCAGGACGCTCTGCAATGGGCTTTGTTGCCAGGGAGCGGGCAGTCTGGCCTTTGGGGGAACCCCCTCTGCTAGTGACGAAGCCAGAGCTTAGCTTGATTCCTTTACGTGACTCCCAAGGTGCACACTCACCAGCCCGAGTCTCTTCCTCACTGGACAGATTTCCTGGACTTTGGCTGTGGTTGCGGAAGATCAGGCTGAGTGGGTATTCTAAAGCTATAAAGCCGGGTCTCTGGGCTTTAGTCTTCCTCCTGCCCCCCTGAGCTTCTGCTTCTCTGTGTGCTGATCTGATTCAGAACATCGGATTTCTTTCTGACAATTCCTTCATGGATGGTAAAGATGTGGGCTTTGAGTCAGACAGACCTGGGTTTGAATTCTAACACCACCAGCTACTGACTCTGTGACCTTGGCCGGTGCCTTGATCATCCGGGCCTGGGTTTTCTCAGCAGGGTGAGAGAATGCAAGTAAAATCAGCAGAAATGAAGGAGTCATGGCTCTATGCAATGTCCTATCCCGATTTTAGTCGTGGGACAGAAGAAGGACATTAGTGGAAAACCTGACGAAATCTGAATGAAGTCTGTAGTTTACTTAGTAGTGTCATATCAATATTAATGTCTTAGTTTTGACAAATGCCTTCTGGTAAAGTAACATGTTAACATCAGGAGACAGCTGGGCAAAGGCAACACAGGCGCACTGTGTACTATCTTTGCAACTTTTCTGTAAAACTAAAATAAGTCCCAAATGAAAAATTAAAAGGAAATGCATATAAAAACTCGGAACGCATTATCTGGACCCTGTAAGTTCTTTAAAAAAAAACACGTTAATTATTATCATCATCATGATCATCTCATTTATTCCCCACATCAACTCTCTCAGGTAGGTACGATGGGCAGCCTCATGGTGCAGATTTGGAAACTGACTCCCAGAGAAATAAAATACGTTTCCAAGGTCACACAGCTAGGAAGTACCTGAGCCCAAGTTCAACCCAGCTCTAACATCCATGCTCTTTCCCGTCCCGCAGCGCTATTGTTACTGTAATACATGATAAAGAATAAGGAGGAGGAGGGCGGAGGGGTGTAAAACAAGCAAAGATCTCAGGCTGGAAAAACTTGGGTTCAAGAGCCACCTCTGCTGGGGGCTCTGGGCAAGTTGTTTAACTTCTCTGAGCCTCAGGTCCTTTATCACTGACATGGAAATGGATTCTTGGGTGTAACTGAGAAGGCAGTAAAGGGACTAACACATAGGAGGAGATCCATTCATTCTAGTTCTCCAGCCAGCGATGTACTTGACCCGCTCTTTTGGGTAACTGCCTCCCTTGGGGAGCGCACTCAGGGAAGCAGCAGGGGTTCTCACCTGGCTGGCAACTCGGACTCTGCTGCTTCATCACTGAGCAGCCTTGAACAAGGTGCTTCCCATCTCTGAGCCTCAGGTTATTCAAGTATTAGCTGAAGATAAAAGTCCCTGCTTCCCTGGACTGTTGAGGAAATTAAGGGATCTATCAGAAAAACGCTCAGCACCAAGCCTGGCACGTCCTAAGAGCTCAGTGAACGGTAGATGCCATTCAACTAATACTTCTGACCCTCTCCCCTCCTAGTAGGGTTGTACCGTTTGGACCCCTGGTGATTGAGTGGTGCCACAGGACATGTTCTGGCCAGTGTATTGTGAACAAAAAGGGACATTTGTCACTTCCAGGCCAGAACAGTTCATTAGCCCTGGGAGACCCTTCAAATCCCCTTTTCCCCTTGGACACATGATCATACACAAGATGGTGGCTGCTGTCTCATCTGAGTCCCTTTAGACCATATGACCAGCGTCCCGTGTTGATCCATGATGGACATGCCACCTGAGTGAGAAATAAACATGTATTGTGTGAGGACACAGAAGCGGACTGCTTATTATGGTAGCAAAACTGAGCTTATTGTGACCGGGATACCAGTTGCATTCAAAACTATTATAATTTTTATTTCCTACAATATAAAAAGGAAGTAACAACGTAACATGTTCATGGTAATTTACAAAGCATGTTTATCATCCCAACAAGCTGTGATTTCTCTCCATTTCATAGATGAGGACATAGAGGTCAAAGACACTTGTCCAAGGTCACGCAGCTGGAAAGTAACTGAATCTGGACTTGAATCTGACTTCAAATCTTCAAATCTGCCTATTTATAGCATGCTTCCCAGCCACAAGCTGTACCGTTCAAGATAAATTTGGGTCGAAACTTGGATCTTTGAGAGGTTTCTGGGAGGTGGTGACAGGCTAAACTTTACTTTGTTCTCTTTCCATCTCTGCCTCTCACATCTTGCTTTGCTCTTTCATAATTTTAATATCTGAAACCTCACACCGACCATGTAAGTAATGTGAATGTTTTCAGGAAACATGTGCTGGGCATATGATTTCGGCTTAAGCTCTAGGGCTTTGTAATACCCATATTTTTCAACCAGACAGATACTTCTCTGCACTGCAGCTCCATCGGATGTTGTGTCTTCACTGTGAGTTTATTTTTGGGTCTTACCCGAGCTCCAGCCATGGCCCCAAATACGTACTTACTCTGCAATCTTCATGTGTGAAGTGGGATCATGAACCCCACATCCCCTGTCTTTGCAAACTCTGTAGAGTACTGTGTATGTGTTAGCGATTGTCCAGCACTTATGTATTCAACAGCAAGCATTTATTGAACACCTACTGCATACAGCACTGGAGGGGCATTGACAAGAAATGAATGAGATTCTGTGCATGCCCTCCAGGAGGCAGTATGTTGTCATGGCTAAGAGCACAGACTATGGAGTCAGGCAGGAAAACCTGGGTTCCATTTCTTATTCTGACACTCATTTGTGCTCGAAGTCTTATTTCCTCAACTGCAAAATGGTGATGATATTAATTATTTACCTCAAAGCACTGTTGTAAGGTTTAAGTGAGGTGATGCCTAGAAAAGTGCAATACCCAACTGGTGGGCAACGTCGAACAGGGTCATTGTGCTTAAGCAGTGTTTGGGGACATGGCAGGAGCTCTATAAATGTCTGTTGACAGAAAAAGTGAAGAACAGGGCATAGACACGAATGAATGCGAGCAAGGATCCTGGCTTCCAGAAGGGATCCGGCTAAACTGGCCTCCACACGAGCTCAGAGGAAGCCCTGGGGCTTAGACCCAGGGAAAGGCTCAGCAGCTTCAAGACCCTTCACGTTAGAAGCGCCCCTCGGTGCCAGGAGCCCTCAAAGCCACCAGGACATTCCTGGCCCCACCGTGGTGTGTACAAAAATGCGCTTCTCACCAGCACTCCCCACTTGGGCACGCAAGTGTTAACACGAGGAGTGGGAAATGAGAAGTGAACATATGGAATGCCAATATAATGTAGAAATGTGGGATTAAACAACTCAGTGGCACGGGAGCAGCCACCCTCCAGGTTCTAACACTCTGCTGGGCTCCTTCTTTCTCTCTCTGCTGGGGTTGGCTCTTACTACAGGTTCCGGTTTTAGAAAACACCATCCAGGGGTGAGGCCACATGTGAGCGACCTGGGCTTTGGGGTCAGGCAGACCCAGGTTTGAATCCTGGCACCCCACTTCCCCTCCGCAAGATCTTGGCAAGACACAGCACCCCTCGGAGCTCAGACTCCTTCTTTGTCACGAGCGGGCGCTACCACCTTTCTCACCAGGTTTGGTTGTGTTGTGATTAGTGGCTGACAATTATTGAGTGAACTTTCTGTGCATTTCCTGTAGCCACTCAATACTGACAATAACCCCAATGTGGGCTACTATTATCCCCACTTGACAGGTCAGAAAACTGAAATTCAAAGAGGTTACCTCACGTGCCCATGGCAGGTGAGGGGCTGAGCTGGGACCTGCGCCCAGGTCTGCCTGACACTAAAACCCGCCTCTCTCCGCTCCACCATTGGAAGACATTTGGCTCGCATTTCCTCCACTTCAAATATTTCTGACTCTGGGAAGACAGAGGGAGAAGAAACCCAATTTTTAAAAACCAATTTAAATAATTAAATTTGGCAGCAAAAAGCTCAGTCTCGGAAATACATTTCACCACCCCATCGCGGAATCTGTTTAATGTATTTTGAACCAGCTCGGCTCGGTTAGATAGGAAATGGAGCAGGAATTTAAAATTTGAAACTAAACTTGCAGCGCGGGGTCACATCTATAAGTTGTTCCGGGAAGCCTGCACTCAACCTCGGCTTCCCACAGGAGTCGCGGGGAGGTCACCCCAACCCCTGAACTCATCCGGGGCTCTTGAAAGGCAAGAGCAGCTAGAGAGACAGACGGCACGAAGGCACGAAGAAAGCTCCGCGTCTCAAGCCACTTACTCCCATAACAAGCACGTTTCATCTTCAAAGCCCTTCACAAGCGAGTATTAATCTTCACGACACCTAAGTGAGGTGGGCGTGTGGCATTAACCAAGGCTTTCTAGGCCAAGGCGGCCTAGGGGAGACCTTTGGACCGTGAGTGACCCCAGGACACCAGCCTGGAGAAGGACCCTCAGGCCCACCCTGCCTCAGCCTGGCCGGGCATGCTCAGATTTCCCAATCCCAAGCCAGCCCACTCAAATCATCTTCAGAAAGTATCTCCTGATGTGAGGGAAGATGGTAGGAGGAAGAGGCAGGAGAGCGTGGGATGCATGCAGAATGTAAGCCCTGAAGTTATTGTCATTTAAGTAGGTTTCATTTTATGGGACTTGTACACAGGTTATACATTTTATGTAAATAGTTATGAATAATAACTCATATTTGTATATGTATATTTAGCATGGCCAAAGCCCTTTTGTCTGTAATATCCCAGGTGATCCTTGCAACAGTCATTTTGTTCAATGCATGTTTATTGAGCACCTACTTTGTGCCAGGCTCGGAGAGGCGTGGGGTTCGAGTAGTGAAGAAGGCAGATGAGAGCTGCACTCCTGAGCATGCAGTCTAGTGTGAGAAGCCCTATAAGGAAGGGTCACTATTATTCCCCTCCCCCGCCTTATCTTAAACAAATGATGGAAGTGAGGCTTAAGGTCACACAATGAATGAGTGGTGGAGGTTGAACTCATTCCCAGGGGTGGTTGATTGTGAAGCTTCTGTTTTAGCCAAGTTCAGAGACGCTCATTGCAGCAATGCTGAAAATGACCAAGAATTGGAAGCAACCTGCATGTCCATTGCTAAGGAAATGGACAAATCAAATGTGGGAAATGCATGAGATGAAATGTTACTCCAGTCAAAGGGAATGACTTGTATCTACTTTTAGATAATGTCAAAAGAAAAAAAGTGAGAAGCAGAATTAGATGTATAACATGATATCACTTCCATAAAGTTTTAAAAGCACACTCAAAGCAATGCTACATATTTACATATATGTGACTAAAGATATAGAAGATGGATTGAGAGGCCACACATTAGATACTCAAGAGTTCAGATGCCTTGATGGTATAGACAGGGTTATGAATTAAGGGTGGGGATCAAGAAAAGGGGGCGGGGGGGTGGAAGGGGGTTCGTGCTAGATGAAGACAGAAACCGGGGGGCCTGACTGACAGATTCGGTTCTTGTACATGTCCTTTGAGGGTCCCTCGCAAACTAATAACACGCATCGTCTGCTCTTTTACAGGCTATATTCTCTCCCGTTAATCTGAGTGTCAAAATTGCCTGTCGAACATGAACCAGCCAAAAATCTAAATGAAAAACAGGAACAAAAAGAGCAAGATTTAAAAACCAACTTGAGAAGTGAACAGTGTCTGTTTGGGTGCAAATGGGTGCTGTCGAGCATGTGTGACAGCCGTCATGGAGCAGAGACCAGGAGCAGCTGAGCGGTGAGCCCTGCTGTGGCTGAGCCCGTCCCGTGGGCCAGGTCAGCCACGGTGCCACAGAAGCCCCGGGGCAGCCTGACATCGGGGTTGGAGATTGTCCACAGAACCTTGCTTACCAGCTTCTCAGAGTCACACTTTCTGGCTTCCTTGTTGGTTTCCTGCCATGGCATGATCGATTCTTACAAATACATTTTCTAGAAGTTGAGTTGTGCCAGGCAAACCATGCCAAAGCATCCTCATTTCCATGTGTGGTCTGGGTGGGATGGGGGAGGCTGTAGGCAGAGTGATTCTGAATTTCAGCAAGGCACTTGGAGGAGTATCTCACCCACCTGAATCTCCCTAAAACACACAAATCTGCCCTGGCTCCTCCCCTGCAAAAACCTATAAGATAGATTGCGAACTCCTCAGCTGTGCCTGTGAGGTCTTCAGTGATCCGGTCTCTGCCAAACCTCCCAGCTTCCAATTCTGGTGCCCTCCCCCTCTGCCCGCAGTTCTAAGGTACAGCCCCCACTTTTGTTTCTTAAGATCTTGCATAGGCTGCCACTGCCAACCAGAATGCCCCTCCCCCTGCCTTGTTCCCCCGGGGTAATCTGTACTCAGCCTCAGACTCAGCTGAACGGTTACCGCCCCACAAAAGCTTCCCAGGCCTTTCTCCTTCTGCTCGACCTGATCAGGAAGAATTGGAATAACAACTAAATCAATTACTTTGTGTAAAATGCTTAGGACAGTAAGCATGAGGGCTAGATGTGCCTCAAAATTCAGGACTTTTCAGATTTTATAAAATATATAATGTACATGTACCGTATGTTATAAAAAAATTTGAGCAGACTATGGAGCAGGTCCCCATAATAAAGCTCATTAATGTTTCTGCAGGAACCGCGTGAATATTCACACGCTAACTGAAGACTATAAATAGTTTCCTATCAGGTTTGGTGGGGTTTTGCCACCAAACTACTGAAAGAAAATGTTGGTTTTGTTTTTCAGGGCATTTAGGAATTTACAATTATGGACACATATTATTGTTGTGTTGTTATTACTATTTTGTTCCACCAATTAATAATAACAATCCTTACGACTAATGCAAGCACTTGCTATTCAGTAAGGATTATGCAAAGCAATTGACATAAACGATCCCATCTTTATGCCACCATGAGGTACAAAGAAGTTCAGCAACTTGCCCAAGTACTAGTAAGTGACAGAGCTGGGACTTGAACTCACAGCTTTTCTGATGCCAAAGCCCACACTTTCAGCCACCACCTTACACCGCAGTTTTTAGCTGTACTTTACATCATGGGATTCACCTCCCTTTGCTGCAGTTCATTCTTTATGAGTTGCTCTCTCCAACTTGGCTGTGAGCTTCTGTGGGGACTGGAGCTGCTCCATCTCTGCCTATGAATGAATGAATGGATGAATGAATGAATGAATGAATGAAATTCACATACAGAGGATGGTGAAGTGCTGGGAGCTTGACGGGATTATCTTGGCTGGTTGTGTCCTATGTTAATGAGTGCACTGATGCCACCCATGTGTTCATTCACTAACAATGATTGCACACCTTTCTGCTCAGGGCCCTAGAGTTCGGCAAAGAAATCAAGCCAAATTCCCTGCCCTCAGGGGGTTCACAGTCTGGGAGGAGAGACAGGCTACATCTCCATGCCATTGTAACATGAGGTTAAGGTAAGGGAAATGTCCACATTGACTGGAAACTTGAAGGCAGAGAGCCTGGATCTTGCCTGGAATCATAGGGGGTCTTAAGGATCTAGCCATGAGCTATTTTTGTGTAACAAACCATCCCTAAACTTACTAGCTGGGGAATGAGGGGGATAGAACATTCTAGGCAAATTATGCTCTCACCACTGAATACAAGAATTCCATTGCTTCATATCATCACCAAGACTGGGTGTTGTCAGATTTTTAAATTTTAGCCATTCAGGGAGGTGTGGGATGATGCCTCACTGTGATCCTGACTTCCACCCCCATGATTTCTAAAGACTTACATACCTTGTCATAAGTTGATTGGCCAGTTGGGTTTCTGCTTTTGTCAAGTGTTGGGTTAAAGCTTTGGCTGAGTTTTCTATTGAATTGTATTTTTCATATTGATTTGTAGTGTTTTTTATATATACCGGATAGCAGTCCTTTGTTAGATAAATGCATCGCAAATACACCCTCTTTGTGGCTTGCTTTTGACTCTCTTCATGATGTCTTTTGGTAAACAGAAGTTCTCATTTTAGGGAAGTTCAATTTATCAATATTTGTCTTTATGGCTAAAGTTTTTGTGCCTGTTTAAGAAATCATTGCTTACCAAGGTCATGGAGATGATCTCCTTTGTTTTCTTCTAGAAGCTTCAGTGGTTTATCATTCAGGTTTAGATCTGACTAAAAGCCACCTTCCTCTGAATTTTCAGACACCTCTGTGCCCAGCTCCCCTCTCTTTCCTCCCAGTATGACCCAACACCTTCCCTCCTTACCCTGTCCCGACTGATGAGGGGGGCAGACTCAGCCTCTTCTCAGGGTTGGCAAAGGAACTCCGGATTCAGGTTGGTGGGCAAAGTGGGGGTGGGGGTAGATTCTGGCTGGGCTGGCAACCATTACAGCTGCACCTGCTGCACCTGCAGCCCATTTCTGCCTAGGAACTTCTCAGTGGGGTGGGGAGGGCGGGCGGGCAAGGCTGTTCTTCCTTAAAGAGACATTCCTGCCCTAGCCGGTTTGGCTCAGTGGATAGAGCGTCGGCCTGGCCTGCGGACTGAAGGGTCCCAGGTTCGATTCCAGTCAAGGGCATGTACCTTGGTTGCGGGCACATCCCCAGTAGGGAGTGTGCAGGAGGCAGCTGATCGATGTTTCTCTTTCATCAATGTTTCTAACTCTCTATCCCTCTCCCTTCCTTTCTGTAAAAATCAATAAAATATATTTTTTTAAAAAAGAGAGAGAGAGAGACATTCCTTCCCCACTCCTACCTGGCTGATCTCAGGGTGCAGTTGGGGCTCCTCCTAGGGTGTGCAGGGTGCTGGGTAAATAACTTGTGCAGAGCCTCTGTCTATATAAACAATTTGAGTTACTCAAAATCAGCAAATCAGCACCATTCCAGTGCCCAATCACCCAAGATTCTGCAAAATTCTACACTGGCCACCAGAATGGTGTCCTCGCCAGACCCCTGGAACTGGCATCTGTCCAGCCCACATAGGCACAGGTATTGAAACTCTTCAGGCATCATTAAGTTAAAGGGAGAAATGGATTCTAGGGTCTACTAAGGTCCCAGCCTGAGCTCAGGGCACCCCACGCAGATGGCACAGGCAGCCCAGCTGATGCCAGCCCCCAGAAGGAGGCCTGGAAAACTTTAAGGTGCTCAAAGGCATGAGGCTCCGCTGAGGACAGGTGTGGAGCAGGGTCTGCAGATGGTTCCAGGTGCGGTCACACCGGAGTGTGATTAGGGTGCCCTGGACGGCCTTTGCTGATCAAACCTTCACAGTCCAGTGTCCTTCCCCTGCTCATCTGCCTCCAGGTTCTGTGTTGCCTGAGAGTCCCATTGTCTAGTGAATTCTTGTTCTTCTGCTGGCTTTCTAGCTCATAAGAACTTACAGACTCATTTCCATTTCTCCTTTGGGTGAATGGAACATCTTCCCCTCCCCTCCCCTCCCCTTCCCTCTCCTCCCTTCTTCTCTGGATCTAACTTTCTCTGCCTTCTCTTTCATTTCCCGTCACTCTCCCTTTCTCCTCCCTTCTTTTCCTCCTCATGTATCTCTCTTGCTTCCTTTCACCTCCTCCCCTCACCCCACCAGATGCACACACTCACACACACTTTGAGCTCTGCAGCCCCCAGAGCCCTCTCGGCTCAACCCTTCTCTCGGGCAGGTGGGTGGCATACAGACCATATGTGGTGCCAGGAACAAGCAGGAGCCTGGTGGATGTGGCATGGCAGCCTGGTAAGCGTTTGTTTTCACCTGGTCCTCATGCTGCTAACACATTGGAGCATCTCAGTGCTTTAACCCTCTTGCTGCCAGTTGCATTGTCTTGAAGGAAGAGGAAGAAGGGAGAAGAAAATGGGAGAGCCTTTGGGGCACCTTCCTTCATTTGTCCATTCACTCAGCAACCACGGACAGACTCCTTACCTGCCCCGTGCAGGGCCTGGCTGGGCTCAGGGGAGCAGAGGTGAGGCAGACTCCGTCCAGCCCGAGAGGAGAGACTCATAGTCTAACGAGGGAGACACACAGCAGAACAGTCCAAAGCAGCCTGATCCACACAGTGATGGAGGGGGAGGGGGCACCAGAGCTGCAAGGAGGGCGTCTGAGCCAGCGTGCAGGGGGCAAGGCTTGCTGGAGGAGGTCTTGCCAGAGCTGAGTTGTGAGGGTCAACATGAAGGTCAAGTAGGTGCTAGCCTGGGAACGAAGGGGGATAGAACATTCTAAGCAACGGAAACAGCAAATGGAAAGGCACAGAAGCTTAAAAGGACCTGGTATATCCAAGAAAATGTGTTCAGAATGGCTGTGTGTGTGTGTGTGTGTGTGTGTGTGTGTGTGCGTCTGGAGTGGGCTTGGAGAATATGGTAGGAAATGAGGCTAGGAAGGTCAAGGCCAGTTCATACTCAGAGGACCTCGAATGCCAGGCTCAATAGTCGGGACCTTACGCTGAAGGCCATTACCTGAGAGCAGTGGTGGAGTCAGATTTGCATTTTGGAAAGATCCCCGTGACTTCAGGGTAGAAGAGAAATGGGAAGAGGACAGCTGAGAGGCAGGGAAAGCAGAGAGGAGTCCCTGCCTCTCTCTGGTGCCTTTGTCCCCTCCAGTGGAGACCATGCCCCCCACCTTCAGCCTCTGTCTTCACCTTGGACCTGGTGTGCAGCGGCCCCCCATTACTAGGGAGCTCCATTCCCTTCTCCATGAAGGCTTTCAGGGCACGCCAGGAGGGGCAACACCAGGCTGGGCTTTCCTGGCCCCAGCTACAGCCTCAGCTCGCTGGGCTCCGGACTAGGATGGGGTGATGGGGGAGCCTATTCGCCTCACCCGCCAGGCAGGTGGGGCCCAGGAGCAGTCTGGCCAACACCCATCTGGTAGCCATGTGTCAGGGGGAAGCTCCGAGGCCCCAGGTGCCCCCTAGGCTCAGCTCTTCCCCACCATCTGCAGGCTGAGTCAGCTTGGTAGGAAAGCCTCAACATCTGGATTCAGACTGACAGAGGGACCTGGTCTCCAGTCCCGCACTGTCGTCACCTCTGGCTGTGTGTGCTGGAGCAAGCCCCTGCACCTCTGAGCCACTTCCTCCACCTGTAAGAAGAGATTTTGCACCCATTAAATAATAACTCCCTGGAGACTTAGAAGATTCACATGTGATGACTTACGCATTTTGCACAAAGTCAGACAATGGACACTAAATGAATGGGGCTGTGATTGCCATCCTAGTATCTTCTGATGGCCTGTTTGAGTCTTTACTAGTCGTGTGTCCTTGGACAAGCTACTCTCCGTGAGACTCAGTTTCCTCACCTGTAAAATGGGAACAATGCCAGTATGTATTGTAGGGAATTGTAAAGTAATCCAGGTAAAGGGTTTACAACAATATCTGATATGTAGTGAACACACAATACTGTCTTCTTACTTGAGTTTCTCACCAGAACTTTATTTTTTTTTTCTGTGATTCAAAGATTGCCACTGAAACCAAAAACCTTTGAATAGTGCCCGGAGACCCAGCTTAGGTCCAAGGAACCCCCGGCCTCCATATGCAATAAAGTATTAGATGTGAAAGTGTGCCTGCTGGGATTATGCTTACTAGTGAGACATCTCATGGTCAAGACTATTTGGGGAGCGAGATGTGGGTTTTGTTCCGTGAATTGTTCAGCAGAGTTTCCCACTGGGTGACAGCCATTAGTCACTTGTAGGTTGGAGAAGGTCGTTCATTCATTCAGTCAACAAACTCCAAGGCCGTCTCTGTGCCAGACGGGGATGCCGAGGAAGCAGGTTGAAAGCGCTGCTTCTCGTCAACAAGCAGGCATGTTACTGATTTTCCAAGGTGGGTGATGTAAGCAAACTTCACTTCCCTGCAGGAAGAGCCAAGAGCAGAATTATTCCTCCTCTTCCAACAATTCCATATGATGCTTCCAGGTCTGGCAAAGGCATTCCCTCTGTTTAGAACCACCGAGTAGTAGCTTTCCAAGAAAATTCTAATGTAGCATTTTATTTCATCTGCAAACAACTCTGCGAGGAAGAGGTTACTACACACTTCTACAGGAGAGGAAACCGAGACCCAGCGACCTCCCCTATCACCAGCGGGAGAAGGGCAGTCACATTTAGAACCCAGCTCTCCCCAACTTTGAAGTTCATGTTCAGGTCCCTGTCCCAAGCTGACCTTTAAGGACCCTCCCACCCAGTAACGACTGTGATTCTTTCTCTTTTGAGATTCTAGCGCAGGAGGAGGGAAATTTGTCTTACAGAAGGAAGGTTCCGCTCTCTCAATGGCCTTGATTCTGGACGGCTGGGGAGTCTCAAGAATGATCAGCATCAGTTTCCCCCCTGCTCTTTCTGTTTCCTCTTTACCAAGGATGTCTATTTTTAACAATTCAAATATTATTGGAATGTTTAAAAAGTGAAAGTCACAGGTATTGCCCTCCCCGCAAACAGCAGCTGTTAACAATATGGAACATAATCTTCCAGCCTTTTCCCATGCAAATATTAATGACACGCACAAATACCATAATTGTTGGTGTTACAGAATCAGGCATACCGTACTCCTTAAAACATGTTAACACTGTATTGAGGACATCTTTCACTGTCAGTTCCTTTAACATGCCTCATTCTTCTTGATTAGTTGTTATACACTGAATGTTTGTGTCCCTTCCAACATGTATATGTTGAAGCCTAATCCCCATCCTGAGGGTATTTGGAGGCGAACCGATAGGAGGTGATTAGGTCATAAGGATGGAGCCCCCATGAATGAATTAGTGCCCTTGTAAGAGACCCCAGAGAGCTGCCTCACCCATTCTCCATGTGAAGATACAATGAGAAGACGGCCATTTGTGAACCCAGAAGTGGGCCCTCACCAGATACCAAATCTGCCAATGCCTTAATCTGGGCTCCTCAGCATCCAGAACTGTGAGAAATAAATTTATGTTGTTTCTAAGTCATCCAGACTGTGGTATTTTGGGGATAGCAGCACGAGTGGACAAAGACATAGGTACATGGGAATCCAAAGTTTGGATGTACCATAGCTTTCCTGGCCTCTACCTTGTGGATGGATATTTGGGCTGCTGCCTCTTTTTGCTTACAAAAAACATTGCTTGCGCTTTGACCCACCAGGCCCTGCACTTCTCACTTGAAGTACTTAGTACAGTGGTTCTCAACCTTCCTAATGCCACGGCCCTTTAATACAGTTCCTCATGTTGCGGTGACCCCCAACTATAAAATTATTTTCATTGCTACTTCATAACTGTAAATCTGCTACTGTTATGAATCGTCATGTAAATATCTGATATGCAGGATGTATTTTCATTGTTACAAATTGAACATAATTAAAGCATAGTGATTAATTACAAAAACAATATGTAATTATATGTGTGTTTTCCGATGGCCTTAGGCAACCCCTGTGAAAGGGTCGATCGACCCCCAAAGGGGTCATGACCCAGAGATTGAGAACCACTGACTTAGTATCATTTCACCTGAGGAATTCTGTGAATGGCTGTTGGACATTTCTCTCCCACTCAGCTCTGAGGTTTTTAAGGGCACCCAAGGGATCATGTCATGTGTTCATGAGACTATCTCGATGCTTAGCTCATAGTAGGACCTGGCACATAGAAGGACCTCAGTATTATTTTGTAGGAGCAACTAGAGGAACAAATTACTGAACGGATCAATGCATGCTTGTGTTGGCTTCTGCTGGGCATGCTCCTAAAGAGAAACGCTAGGTCCCAGGGTGTGTGTTTTCAAAGCATGTCAGCGGGCTGCAAGGCTGCCCTCTGGACAAAGTGAACCGGTGTGAGAAAATGAGAGGATCGGTCTCCTGCAAGGAAGACACTTTGGGGGCACATGAGAGCACCGTCGTATTCCATTTAGTCCCATTTAGGGTGCGGGGAACCCGGTGATGAATCTTCCCCATCTGCCCTAAAGGAGCTCTCACCTGCTACTGAGAGAAGAAAGACACCATGAACCGGCTTGGTCCTAACCCCAGCACGTGCTCCAGGTCAGCTCCACCCTGCCTCTAGCCCCTTTGCCTCCCAGCTTGCTGGCAGCCAGCAGTTAAAGACACAGCCTTGGAAATCTCTATCTGGCCTGCCACTTTGCTATGGCTGCCCCATGCCCTCTCCCCAAAGGTAGAACAGAAGCAACATCCAATCGTGCTTTAAAACAGGATTATGCCACAGCCACATGGCATTGGGAGCTCAGGCAGCCAGCAGCAACGCAGCCCTGAGCCAGGAGTGAGGTGAGCGAGGAGATAGCCCGCAGGACCTCTCTGCTCACGCCAAGGGATGGCTCGTGCTAAGCGCCAGCTCTGTAGGGTTCCATATGTATGCATGGGTTGAGAACGCCAGTGTCCTAGATGTATATGCACCTCGTGGCCTGCCCCGTAGTCACCCACCTCTAAGAACACATGACATATTTGAGCTGAATCTTGAAATACCAAGCACCCTGCTGCCATACCTGCAACCTTAAAGGAAGCAATGGGAAGGCCAAGGGTGTCAGGGCCTATGGCTAGGTTGGCGGGCAGGAAACAGATGAATTCCCCCCTCATTTAGGCTGTATCCCTCTCAGATAGTGCATCACATGTTACCTTTCACTTGTTCATTCAACAATGACATGAGCACCTGCTATGTGCCAGGCATTGCTTAGGGCTCCAGTGGCAGAGGCCAGATAATGACTCTGCTCTCATGAACTTTATATTGTGGAAGGAGGGAGCTCATGATAGGGGCATAAGCAAATAAATGAGCTAACTAACTTCAGGTGGAAAGTGAACAGAATGAAACAGTCTACAGAGAACAGTGGGAGTTCCTTTAGACTGGGTGGTCAGGGGAAGTCTCCCTGAGGAAGTAACTTTGAAGCTGGGGCTGGACTGAGGAGAGGGAGCAAGCCCAATGATGAAGGAAACAAAGTTCCAGGAGGAGGGCATGACAGGTGCAAAGGCCCTGAGGCCAAAATGAACTTGGTTTATCGATGCTCTGAAAGATGAACAGAAGTGGAACATGGTGGGCCAGGCACAGATCAGGCAGGCCCTTGGAGTCTGTGGGAAAAGGTTTGGATTTTAGTTTGAATACAGCGGGAAGTCATTTCCTACCTTGAATGCAAATTACTGTTGAACAACCATTCATCCATTCACTCATTCATTCAATCAGTCAGTTGTCCAGTTACTTACTTATTTTCTGCGCACAAATGCAGGCACTGAGGATATAGAAATCAATGAGAGACATTCCTCATCCTTGCAAAGCTCATAAGCCTGGCGGGCAAAAACAGTGTGGACCCTGAAACTTGCCACCCAAAGGGACAAGCTGAGGGATGTTCAAAGTGCTGGGTACCCAGAGCAGGGGACATTTGTTTCATAAGCTGGAGAATTGGGAAGGCCTCCAAGAACACATGACATATTTGAGCTGAATCTTGAAATACCAAGCACCCTGCTGCCACATCAAGGTGCTTACTATATATTTATTTAATGAAAGAAAGAAGGAATGGAAGAAGAGGAGAGAGAAGGATTGATGGAAACTTACCAAGTGCTGAAGAGAAAAAAGAGCATTTGAAGCAGAAATTGAGAGAAAGGGCACTTGAAGCATTTGTGCAGTTTGGGACACGAAACCAAGTGGAGAAGGGGTAATTGAGCCTTGCCAGAAGTCATAGGAGACGTCCCAGAGGTAACATGTGAGCAGAACACATCCCACCTGCTGTTCTGGAACTCCTCCTATGCATGCCACATAGTAGGACCACAGTAAATGTTGATGGGTGTGGTGGTATTTAATGCTAGTTGCTACATATTTTGCTTTCTCTTCTTTTGAAGCTTGTCCTAGGATTGCATTTCTCTGCCATGTGTAATGTTAGGTTTGATTATGTGACGTGTCGTGACCGGAGAAATATGAGCAGAAGTGACATGCATCACCTCTGAACAAAAGCTTTCAAGCTGGTGAGTGATCTGTAGTGTCCCTTTTCCCTCCTCAGCAATCCTAGAAGCACAGAGAAGGAGCCTCTCTCAGGGTGGGTCCTTGAGGAAGGACAGTGTACAGTAGAGGTCCCCAGCCAACCTGCATGTGCTTACAGAGTGGGCCACCGGGGTTCCAGACTGGTTGCTCCCACAGCAGAGCCTACTTGATCCTGACTGGTCGAATGAGTGAGTGAACTGAACCAAGGGAACATTTCTGAGTTAAAGCTGGGCAATGAGAGCCCCCTCAGAAGTGAGGCCTGTGGTGAAACTGTCAAGGAATGAATCACCCTGAAGCCAATTAAAAATATTTCTTAAAAAAGAATCTTTGGAACTCACTCTGAATTTCAGCCAGTCAAAGCGAGCTGGAGTATCCCTCTAGCCAAGCTGGCCTCTCCCGCAGGCCTTTGCTTCTCTTCTTTCCCAGGGGCAGCATTTGGAGCCTCCTATGATCATATCTGTAGCCTCTGTCCACAACATTGCTTGTGATCTCGTCTGTGCTGGACCTTATGCTCAGGGCAGAGAGATGGAGATGGAGAGGGACAGGGATGGGGTGAGGGAGGGGGAGAAAGAGAGAGAAGGATAGAGAGAGAGAGAGAGAGAGAGAGAGAGGATCCAGAGCTCACATATCTGTATTCAAGTCCCAGTCCACCAGTTTTCAGCTGGATGACTTTGGCAGGTGATGTAATTTCTGTGAGCCTGGGTTTCTTTGTCTGTAAAATGGGACTGGCAGTTGTATATACCTGACAATGTTACAAAGAGAAACAGTCCAAGGAAAGAACTTAGCAAGGTGCTTGGCACATGGGAAGGTTCAACAAATGGTAGATGTGATGATTATTAACACAGTGTGACATCATTGGGGACAAGAGTGATGTGTAATGTGTGTACAGTAACAGAAG
>NW_006294400.1:4090336-4102626 GCF_000327345.1 Myotis davidii | reverse complement strand
GGGAGGGAGGGAGGGAATGTTACTTTTCCCAGCTAACATTGTAAACTCTTTGGACTCTTAGAGCTTATACCCAGTATGCCTTGGATCTCCTCAAAGGCCCTCATCTCGGGTGTCCTGGGGGGTGGACTAGCCAGGTAGTTGGAAGGTTTGCATCAGGAATGTCTCTCTGAAAACAGGGTCTTGGGTCTATGTCACTGTCACTCTGGCTATAAACCCTGGAACCAGGGACGGGCAGCTTTGATGTGCAGCTACAAAGGTCCACCTGCCCCTGCCTGAGATGGCCAGGTCTGCACAGGTGACAACAGCCCACCCATTTCAGAGGATGTCTTTAATAAGGGTGTGGGAGATACCCAGTGTGCTCTGGAAAGTTCCAGCTGCTGCTTCTGGAATGAGTCTGGTTAATGTGGGCCCAGAACGGAGGATAATTAGAATAAATTTCTCTTTAGGCCCAAGGAGAAAGGAGCTAGCCTTGGTTGTATGCCTACTGTGTGCAGGGCACTGGCACATCCAGAATCTCAAAAATCCTCTCCGCACCCTTGTGAATCAGTCTTCTTTCTTTTTTTTAAAGAGAAAGTACGATATATATTTTATTTATTTTTAAATATGTTTTTATTATGTTTTTTAGAGGGAAGAAGGAAGAGGGAGAGAGAAACATTGATATGAGAAGGAAACATCCTCAGCTGCCTCTTGCACATCCTCTACCAGGGATTGAGCCTGCAACCTGAGCATGTGCCCTGACCTGGAATTGAACCAGCAACCTTCCGGTGCACGACACAACCGAGCCACACCGGCCCAGGCATGAGTCAGTCATCTTGTCCCTGACTTACAGATGAGGACTGGAGGCTCAGAAGGGGCCAGCCACTGTCATACGGCTCCTAGAAGAGGAGCCAGAGAAGAAGCAAGGTCTACCTGACCCCCAAACCTGATGACCTTTATTTCTATGAACTTGTGGGGAGCATGTTTTGATGGCCTCCGAGGGGATCTCTTCTGCCAGGCGAAGCCCTGTTCACACTCTCTTTCAGAGGATAAATCTGATGACGTCACCTTCCAATCCTTACTCCCAATCTGCTTGAAATCTTGCCAAGGCCTCCCTTGGCCTGCAGATCAAAGCTTTCTTAGGATGGAGGCTCCCTACACCCTTCACTGATGGCCCCACCCTCCCCCAGCCACTCAGCCTCCACCAGGCACCTGGTCCTGATGGATTCACCATTTTCCAGGAATACCTCCAGGCCTTTGCTCACGTTTTCCCTCTGCCTGCAGGACTTCCCTCCACCTAACTCTCTGCATGGGAAACTCTTACTTTGTGCCTTTCCTCTGGCCTCACCTTGCCTGGGAAGCCACCCTTGGGGCTCCCACAAGAACCCCCTCTATCACACAGCCCTCTCATGCTCTCTGTCATTGGCTATTTAGGGCCTTTCTCCTCCACTAGACCATAAAGCCCTTGAAGGTCAAGGTGCTTATCTGCCTCAAACTTGTAGTTCAGGAGCTCATGGATATCCTAAGCAGATAGTAATCTCTGCACATATTATGGCTCTCAATAGGGGAGGTTTGAGGGCTATGGGGAGGGCACATTCTTCCAGGAACAGTGGTACCGAACATTCACTAAGGCCCTGCCATGACTTGGGTCATAGCCAAGCACTTTCCTCTCTCATGACTCCATATACTTTGTGAGGAAGGTTCTTTTTTCAGTACAAATTTTAGCCCCAAGAAAACTGAGTCCTGGAGAGCTGAAGAATCTCACCCAAGGCCTCTCCAGCTGCCAAGTGGCAAATCCAGGACTGATAACTGAATCTGAATGTATCCTTTTTATGTACTTATTCAATCTATCTAAATTTACTGAGGGCCTGCTCTGTGCCAGATGGTGTTTTAGGCACTGGAGGTATAGCCAGAAACACCAGGTAAGGGTGTGTGTGTGTGTGTGTGTGTGTGTGTGTATGGAGCATGAGTATGCATGAGTGTGAGAATGACTATATGTGTGTGTGTGTGTGAGTGTGTGTGTGTGTGTGTGTAGGTAGCATGAGTGTGCATGAGTGTGAGAGTGACTATAAATGTGTGAGTGTGTAGGAGTGAGTGTGTGTGTGTGCATGTGTAGTGGAGCGTGCAGGTAGTGAGCTGTGAGCTGGGTAGGATGGGCAAGACTTCCCAGAAGTGATGCTCAAGCTGAGACCTGAGAATGAGTGGTTATTAGCTCAACATTAAGGGGTGGGTGAGTCTCTGGGATGGGGAGCAGGAGGCAGGGGTCTCCTCGTGGAGGGCTTTTCCAAGAAGTCACCTTCATGACTTTTTAATGACTTAGCAATCCAGTGCCCTTCAGGGCAGGGAAGAGGATTTCTGGGGATTCAATACCATAGGGATTTCCTGCACCCACAACCCTGCTACATGTTCCTCTGTTAGAAAACCAGAGAAGTTGGACCCAGAGGCTGGGAGGGAGGCAGCCCCAGCTCTCAGACAGCTCCACAGTGAAGTGAGGTATCTGCTGGGTCCAGGACCAGAAGCCAGGACCTTGGGGGCTGACCTGCTATGTGGGCCTGGCCAAGTCACTGTACCTCTGAGCCAAAGGTTATTCTGTGCGAAATAGAAACCAATCCCCATGCAGGTGCCTAAGAAATGCTTGCCTCTTTATTTCCTCCTGGAGAAAGGAGCTACTTTGGCCCAAGAGGGCCAGCTCAGAATGGAATAAAACACGTGTTAAACATGCTCTGGTTGTTTGCGACTCCCTTCGGGAGAAGCTGACTTGGGGTCTTTCCAGGGTGAAAGGGGTCCCCACTGGCCTCCTGGGGACCCTCTCTGCTAGCCTCTGGCGTGCTCTCCCTCTGTCCAGTGGTCAAGCAGGCCCCAGCCTTCTGTCTTTCCCCACATTTCACTCTGCCTCTGCTCCGAGGAGAGCTTGCCAAGCAGGAACTGCCGTTTCTGGCTGTGTGCTCCTGGACAAGTCTCTTTCCCCGTCTGAGAATAGCGGTTAAGGGCGTAGGTTCAAGTTCCTTCTTGGCTGTGAGGCCTGGGGTGAGGCTCTCTGATACTCGATTTCCTCATGTGGACAATGGGGAAATAATTACCACTGTGATTGCTGCCAAGGACCAAATAGATGATAAACGGAATGCAGTCAGCTGGATATCTGGCACACGGTGAGCCCTCAATGAACATTGTGTAGCATGTTTTTTGTTGTTGTTGTTTTTTGTTTGTTTTGTCTTTGACTTTTAGGATAGGAAGAGCTTTTATTAGAAGGAGGGGAATTGTCAGCTTTGGGGGTTTTTATTGTGGTAAAATATGTGCAACATAAGATTTACCTTTTTAACCATTTTTAAGTGTACAATTCAGTGGCGTTAAGTACCTTCTCATTGCTGTGCAAACATCACCCCCTCCCTCACCACTTCTTCATCTTCTCAGCCTGAAACTCTACTCATTAAACACTAACTCCCCATTCTCTCTCCTCACAGCCCCTGACAACCACCACTCTCTTTTTTTTCTCTAGGAATCTGCCCATTCCAGGGACTTCATATAAGTGGAATCATATAGTATTGGTCCTTTTGTAACTGGCTTAATTCACTTAGCATAATGCCCCCAAGGTTCATCCGTGTTGTAACATATGTCAGAATTTCTTTTCTTTTTAAGGCTGAATAATATTCCACTATATGTATCTACCACATTTTGTTTATCTACGCACCCATCAATGGACACTTGGGTTGTTTCTACATTTTGGCTACTGCAAATAATGCTGCTATGAGCATGGGTGTGCAGACATCTATTTGGGTCTCTGCCTTTGATTCTTTTAAAAATATATATGTTTTCGTTGATTTGAGAGGGGGGTAGAGAAAGGAAGAGGGAGAGAGAGAAAGGAAAAGGGGGAGAGAGAGAGAGAGAGACAGACAGACAGAGAAAGACAGAGAAACATTCGTGTGAAAGAAAAACATTGATTAGTTGCCTCCCACATGGACCTGGACCAGAAATTGAACCCGCAACGTGGGCATGTGCCCTGACTGGGAACCAGTGACCTTTCAGTGCATGGGAAGATGCTCCACCAACTGAGCCACACCAGCCAGTACGCTGCTTTCAATTCTTTTGGCTATGTACCTCAGCGTGAACTTGCTGGACCATATGGCAATTCTATGTTTAATTTTTATATAGCGTGTTTTAAGGCCTTCATTTCCTCAACTTAAACAGGAACACCGTGGCCAGATATGGGCTCCTTCTCCACCCCTCCTCCCTTGCCCAGCACAGGGGTGATACAGACTCCACTCACCAGGCTTTGGTGCCCAGTCCAAGGCTCCTCTGGGCTACACTGACCTCTACTGAGGAGGGGGTCGTTGGTGTTTTCCTGGCCCTCCACAGCCATCCCTTGTGGGGCAGGTCCCTCCTCTGGCTCCCAGTCCCCAGAAGAACTTAGGAGCCACCTCCTGTTTAATGAAGCTCCCTAGCTGAAGCCGAAGCACTGCTGCTTGGAGCACCACCCGCTGGGAGGGCTACCTTTTCCTGCTCCAGCCCAGCGGACCCCAGCCTCAGGCATTCTTGTCTTCCCAGCCCCACTGGCCCTCCAGAGTCTGCACCCAAGCAGGTTAGTGTCCTGGTTGCAACATCGGCTTTGTAATCAGGCAGATCGTAAGACCTGGCTCAGGCAGCCGCTGGCTGTGTGACTTTGAGAAAGCCACACACTTCTTCCCTCTGAGATTCAGTTTTCTCATCTATAAAAGGGGATAGTGCCCTAACCGGTTTGGCTCAGTGGATAGAGCGTCAGCCTGCGGACTCAAGGATCCCAGGTTCGATTCCGGTCAAGGGCATGTACCTTGGGTGCGGGCACATCCCCAGTAGGGGGTGTGCAGGAGGCAGCTGATCGATGTTTCTCTCTCGTCGATGTTTCTAACTCTCTATCCCTTTCCCTTCCTCTCTGTAAAAAAAAAATCAATAAAATATTTGTTTAAAAAAACGGGGGGTAGTAATAGACCCTGTTAACAGGGAAATTGAGCTAATGCATGAACATCCCTGAGCCTTCTGCCTGGCACAGAGCAAGCGGTCAGTCAACAGAGCTGTCATGGCCTGGTCAGCATGAGGCGGAGGGAGCTTTGGGACAGAGGGGAGCTGGGACGGTGAGGTGCTTCTGAGTAGAATCCTCAGGGTCCCAGCTGAGGATCCTTGGGAGGAGATTCCAGGATGGCCAAGCCAAACCCCTCTCTTCCCCACGAGTCTAGCTCCACTTAAATTCCTTTTCCTTATCATGAGTCGAAGATGGGAATAGAAGCCCATGTTTATGGAATATCATTGGTAGGCTTTATTGTAGTGCAAGGAAAAAGTGTCCGTTCTTACCATTTAATTTATCTTTCTTTAATTGAATAGAAGAACTTTTATGAGGAAATTGGTCCTGTTTTCTGCCACTCATATTTATTAAAAAGGCATGTACAGGAGACAGAAATATGGAGATTGGTTTCCTACCTTCCTTTAAACCCCTGCATCGGAACAGGGCTTCAGTGTCCGCACAGCTCTGTCACATTGTGTGTTGGTCACCTTAACCCACTTTACAGATGGTGAAACTGAGGCTCTGGGAAGTGAAATGGGTGCCATAGTGAATTAGAGATGGAAAGGGCTCTTTCTGTTTTAGGCAATCCCCACTAAGCACATGCTGTGTGCCAGGCATTGAGCTAGGCACAGAGCCTGGGGGATGATGATGATGTGGTGCAAACCTCTTCCTCCCTCTGTTCTTGGGAGTGGACAAGTTTCCCAAGAGTCAGCGACCTGGCTCTAAATCCAATGACAAGTGTCCTTATGTAGACGGAAGAGAAGACACACACAAGAAGAGGAGGCCATGGGGAGAGGGAAGCAGAGATGGAAATTATGCAGCCACAAACCCAGGAAGGCCTGGAGCCAGCGGAAGCCCAAAGAGACAAGGAAGAAGCCTCCCCTACGGCCTTCGGAGGAACCTGGCCCTGCCGACACGTTGGCTTCGGACTTCTAGCCTCCAGAATGCGAGAGAATACGTTTCTGTTGTTTTAAGGCACCCAGCGCGTGTTGGCTTGTTACGGCAGCACTAAGAAACTAGTGTACTGGTGGGGACCAAAGCCCTGAGCTCCGCCTGCTCTTCATCATAAGCCCTCTGTGTGAGGACCACTCCACCTTCCCTCCGGCCTCCTTGCCTCCGAGCCCACTCGCTTCCATCCCTCTGCTACACTGTGACTGCCGGAGAGATGTTACTAAGATACACCGCGGTGTTGCATTTCTGTTTGAAGCCTATCCGCCAGAACTTTCTGCTCCAAGTGACAAAAAATTCAGCCTGTACTGACTTATGTGAAAAGGAATTTATTGGCTCATGAAACCAAAAAGGCCAGGGGCTAGGGCTAGCTTTACCTCAGCTGGATTTAAGGCTCAAGCGATGTCACTGGAACTCTTTTTGTTCCGTCATGCTGCCTTCTGCTCTGTTGGCTTTGGTTTCAAGCTCTGCATAGCAGTGAGATGGTGATGGCAGCCCTGGCCCCTATGTCCTTTCAGCTTAGACACCAGCCGGAAGGTTCAAAGACTTCTCCCAGGTCCTCAAGCCAAAGCCCTGGATTGGCTCCCATTGGGCCAGATTACCCATTTCTCAACCAATCACTATGGCCACAGGAATGGAATGTGCTGATTGGCTTAGGTCACATGCTCCTTCCCCTGGAGTCGTGGTGGAGTTGTATCTACCACATGGCCTGAGCGGGAAGAAGGGGAAAAAAGGAGGAAGACATAATCTCAAAAGAAAAGTCCCACCTCGATTATAGCAAATGCATACTGAGCAGCCCTCACCCCCCCCCCGCCAAAAAAATCAGTAAGGGTTCGCATAGATGCTCTTCAATGGTTCCTACCAAGAAGCATCAAGATCTGAGTCCCTGGTCTCCAGCCTCACCTTAATTCCACTTCGCTTGACATCCCTACACATGTCCTGCCATTTCTTGCCCACATGCTTTTATTTACATGGTTCCCTTTACCCAGAATATTTTCCCCTTTCTCCCTACCTGCATCTGACTAATTCCCACTATTCCTCCAGACTGCTCACCGGGAGGCTCTGTCTCCAGTTTGGATGGACCCCCAAAGCATCCTGAAGGGCAAGTATAATGGCCTTTACCCCTTTGGACTGAACTTGACTGCTAATGAGTCCGTCTCCTCTGTTGATCTCTGCACCCCACAAGGGCAGGGATTTATTTTATTTTTATTTAACAAACACATAAAGCCCTTCCCAAGGGCCAACCACCACTCTAAGCTCTTTACAAATATTAACTCATTTAATTCCCTTAATAAACGCATGAAGTAGGTTCTATCAACTCTACTTTAAAGATAGGGAAATTGAGGTAGGTTACATCAGGTTTACCTCTGCATTTCTCAGGCCCAGCCTAGGGCTAGGTACATGGTAGGAACTCAAAAAACACAGGGTGGGGCAAAAGTAAGTTCACAGTTGTGAGTACATGAAACACAAACATTATTCTTGCATTATTATTGATCAATTATTGTATTATTTTTCATACGAACAGCTGTAAACCTACTTTTGCCTCACTCTGTACCAGTATATCTTTCAGGTTGTCTCTCTTGATTGTCCAATCTTACCCAGATGCCTACGTCCTCAGATTTTCCACTTTCCCAAAGTTGCCCACACTCTGGATCTTCCCAGCCTGGAAAGGGGGTTTTGTTGGGCAGCCTCAGCCAGCAGACAGGCTGGCATCTCTCTGGCTCTGTATCTGGTGTCCAGGCCAGCAACCCAAGGGCTGCTGTGGCACAGGGAAGGAACTCCAATCTGGACCCTTTAGGCCCATGAAACCTCTATGATTAGAGGATGAACCCCAAAGACCCTCAGGTGGCCCTCTACCCCCTCCCCCACCCTGCAGTACCCTCCCTCTCTCTGTATTCCCAGATCCCAGTCCAGGGGTCCCTCTCTGATAGTCACCTGAACAGACTCCCGAAGACCACTTTGTGGCTCAGAATTTGAATGTGCATGTCTTGTTTTCCCAAAAGAGACTATTTCATTAAGACCAACAAGCTTCCACTTCTGCAGACCCACCTGGTTCTGTCTCTTTGGTCTCCTCCTCACTCAGCTTGTCCCATCCCTCCTCCATTGCCCTGTTCAAGTCGCCCATCCTCATAGCTCTTTACTCTGTCCATCCTGTCTGACTGTCCACCCCTGGCCTTGCTCTGCAGCTCTATCCCCTGGTCTCTCACCTTGGTCTCGTCTGTCTGCCTGTCTCTCTTTCTTCTTGTCTCATTCTGCTGGACTCCTCTCCTGTGTCCCTTGGCGTGTGTCTGGCAGTCTGTATCCTCTGGATATCTGTCTGTCTGTTTCTCGCCAGGTCGCTCTCTCTCCCCCATCTTTGGTTACTTAGGATGTCCTGAAATGGGCCTGGGACCCCTCACTTTCCTATGAGAGTTGGAAGAACCCCTCTGTAGCAGCCTCAGAACCCATACCCAAGACTCTCTCCCATTCTAAGAGCCTCCTCTCTGCTCTCCTTCCTTCTCAGGGCCCCTGTGCCCAGCCCAAGCGACAGGAACCCTCAGGGCCACATGGGCAGTGTGGCTGTCTGCGCCCTGAGGACCCAGGCCACGATGGCTTCCCTTAATGAGCACGCCTTCAGTGACACATTCATTATTCCTGTTCCGTCTCTTGGAGTCAAAACTGATTAGTTACACTTACCGCCACAAAGATGTAATGATTTTATTGTTTATCTTCAATTTATTTTGATTAACATCTCCGTTCTTTTCATTGCAAGTGCAATTAGGTGCAATCTAACAGCGACTACTTTAATTTTGTTGAAATTAAGATGAATAAGTGACGGTTTATGGTGCTTTGTTTAACAAATAAATCATAGTTAAGAGGAGTGTATTAGTAATAAATGAAAAAAGACAGCTTAATTAAAATGCATGGAGCCAGCCTCTTGATGTACATCCAAAATCCAAATGGAATTCCAAAAATCAGAGGGAGCTGAGGGTTAGGGAGACCCTTGCCGCCTCTCACCGTGGTGATCAGAAAATGACAGACAGGATGGTTTGGTTTGGAGGCTGCTATGCAGAGAAGGGCAAGAAGCACATTATGACCCTCGTGAGATGGTCACCCCTTGTCAGCAAATGCCACTGGGAACCCAGGTAGAAAGCAGATTGGGGAGGACACAGGAAGAGTGTCCCCCTGGGGGACCAGCTGGCAAGGCCACACCCTGAATTCTCCCTGGGAACCCATTGAGGACAGGGGGCAGGTTCCCCATTCCCCCATGATTGCCCTGGGAGGTGGGGAGCCCCATAACAAGGCTGGAACCTCAGGACAAGCCCCTCATTGAGATCTCCTCCCCGCTGGGCTGAGAGGGACTTCCCATCTCTTGATTTGGAAACAAAGTGCAAAAAGTCAGCCCTGGAAAGTTTCCCGTGTGAAGTTTAAAAGCGCCTGGACTGAAGAGGCCGGCTTTGAAGCGCGCTGGGGCCCCTGGCAGGCTCCTGCGAGTCAGAGGGCGGGCCTCGCCTCAGATCCGCCAGCCAGCCGCTGCAGGGCTGGGGTATGGGAATCGTTTTTTTTAATGTTCTCGGTCATCTCCTTCCTCTGCCTTCACCTCCTCTTTTGCTTCCTTCTTGTAGTGAAGAAAAGCAGGCAGACCTGGGTTCAAATCTAAGTGACGGCTTTTACTAGCTGTGTGACCTCAGGCCAGTGATTTATCCTCTCTGGACTCCAGTGCTTATTCAAAAAAGGGAGGACAGTGGTGCCCACAAGGCAGGGATGTTGTGAAGGTTGGCCAAGATCCCTGCACAGAAGTGCCCAGCACCTGCCTGGCTGAAGGAGGAGCTCAATAATCATTAGCTCCCTTCCTCTGTGTCCTCCTGTCTGCATTGCAACTAACTAGATCTTCATAGGCAAGTCTCTTCATCTTTTCCTTTGACTCACTTTAACTCCTACTATCCTTCATCTTCCTGCATTTAAACTTCACTTTTCTTTTCCAACCTCTCAACACATGATATCAAGTGCCCACCTTGTGTCAGGCGCTGTACTGCACCCTGAAGACTGTCTTGAGTGAGCAAACCCAGGATAGACCTGCCCTCAAAGAGCTTCCAGTTCTATGCCCCACGTCCCCATGGGGCTGTGTCATCACAGTTCTGTGTGTTCAGAAGTGTCTTTCCCACACAACCAGTGCTTTGCGAAGGCAGGGGCAATGCCAGCACAGTCTGGTACAGCCGACCCAATGGCTACTTACTGTTCAATCAAAACAAATGGCAGCTGAGGACATCCCTGTGGGCTGACTGTAAAGGTGTAGAGAGAACTGAGCCAAGTGTGTGCTGTCAGGCGGCCACACTCAGGTGGGTTAAAGTTGCTCAATAGGCAATGCCACTGTGGGGTGAACAGTGTTGGGCCAGAGCAGAAGAGGGGACAAGAGATGACAACTCCCAAGAAGGACGGAAGGCAAAGGATACGAATGGGAACTGAATGTGGCTTCTTCCTTCCAGTTAAGAAATGGTAAAAGCAGGACCCAGGTGGTTCCCACGTGCTGATGCTATGGCTCCGCCCCCTCCATGCCTGGCTCCTCCCACCTCTCAGCCTCATTCCCCTCCTTCCTTCTCCTCAGCTGTACTGGCACATGCTCCCCACTCTGCCAGGAACACTCTCCCATTAGCAGCCTCTTCCCAATTCCTGCCAACTGCAACCCTGGCCCCGCACCTGACCTAGGTTTCACCTTGAGAAAGCCCTCCCTGAGCCCCCAGTCCAGGTCAGTTTTTCTGGATATGAGGTCTCACTGCACTCTCTACTCAATGGTACTTGTACAACTGTCATGTAACAGTGGTGGAATAGCCGTTCACAGTCTGTCTCCCCAGCTAGACTGCAAATTGCTTGAAGGCGGAGACCACACCTGCCTTGTGGATTGCTGTATCCTCAGAGCCCAGCACAAAGCATGGACAACAGCCCTGGCCAGTGGGGCTCAGTTGGCTGGAGCATCATCCAGTGCCCCAAAGAGTTGAGGGCTTGATTCCCAGTCAGGGCACATACCCAGGTTTCAGGTTCGATCCCTGGTCAGGACATATCTAGAAGGCAACAGATTATGTTTCTCTGGAGCGTCAATGTCTCTCTCTAAATCAATTAAAAAACAAAAACAAAAAAGACATGTCCTCAGGTGAGGATTAAAAAGCATGGACAACAAATGCTTGTGGAATAAAATCTGGACAGAATGAATAACCTCCTAGGCATGGGCCCTTCATCCACGTCATGGTTGAACTGAACCACAATCTGTAAAGGAAGGTGGTTACTCTTCTCCTTTTGCAAACGAGGGAACTGAAGCTTTGAGCTGTACGGCTGGCCCAAGGCAAGCCATGGTCTTGAACCCACATCTGTCTGATTCTGAAGCCACACTGCAGCCCGGAAGCATCTTTGAAGCTTTTAAGCCGATCACAGGGTGTGTGTGTGTGTGTGTGGTGTGTGAAGCCCAGAAGACGAGGCTTTCTCCTGCTTGTGTCTAAGGACAGGAGTGAGCAGTGGCCCCTCTGATCGCTGTCAGTGAAGGGAAGGAACAGCAGGTGACAGGGCCTGAGACATCCGACCCAGGCCAGGGATCTGCCCTGGGGTAGGGGTGGGGGCACCACAGATGTTTTTCAGGAGAAACCTTAGGAACCCCAGAAGAAACTGCCCTGGACCTTTCTTGCTGACCTGGCCTTTTGGTACTTGTGTGGCCCTGGAGGCTGGTGACTGGTTTTATGAGGCACACAGAGCACTGGTGAGCCCTGGTAGCGAAGCAGCTTCCGCAGGGACTGCTGCACTGGAGTGAGCATGGCCACCAAGAGGGGGAACCTGAGTCATTTCGCACCTCCGGCCCCCCTCCTCCCAGGACCCCTCCCCACCCCACCGCCTGGAGCCGGCAATTGACTATTTTTAGAGATAAGGGAGGGCGTGACCGTGACTCCTCCGAAGTCTCAGGGCAGAGAAAGGGCTAAAGTTGGATTCTGGGGCTGCTGTTGCAAGAAGGGAGAGAGGAAGAGACAGCGGGACTCCTGAGAAAGGGGTGGAGAGCACAGGGAGGTAGAAAGAAAGAAGAGGGGAGGGGAGAACATGGTGAGAGCGACGAGGGGTAAGAGTGGGAGCCACGGATCCAAAGAGAGAAAAAGAGGCTCAGTGAGCAAAGGCGCTGTGGACACAGGGAGAGACGGAGAGAGAAGATGAGAGAGAGGGAGGGAGGGAGGGAGGGAGGAAGGAGGAAGAGGAGGAGGAGGGGGAGAGAGAGGGAGAGGGAGAGAAAGAGAGAGAGAGGCGCTACAGAGACTGGGAGATGGAGAGTGACAGAGGGAGGCAGGCAGAGACGGACAGACCACGGACCGAGGGCCAGAGT
>NW_006294400.1:4085604-4089784 GCF_000327345.1 Myotis davidii | reverse complement strand
GAGAGCCCCGCGGCCGGGACGGCTCTGACGAGTTGCGATCACATAGGGAGGACCTGGTGGGACTGGGGTGAGGCAGTCGCCCGTCCTGTCCCGGGACCACGGGGGACTCCGCGCTCAGGCGCAGATCTCAGACCCATCCCCATCGTTCATCCTCTGGGAATCCTCCTCGCTCTCCTCCATCCGAGTCTCTCGCAGGACCATTTGCCTGTGTCCCCTCGAGGAAGCACTTCTTTGCCTCCCCCTCTCTTTGCCTCCCCCAGGAGTCTTCTTCCTTCCCCCAATTAAGCATACCCTCTCCCCGCCCCAGTTTAGAAGGTTTTTCTTCCTCCTCACTCCCCAAGGTAGAAGGAAATGCTCTCTCCTTACAATTCACAACCATCTTCTTCCTCGCTTTCCCACTGGGAAGGCAGGCACCCCTTCTCTGCCACCCTTTTCCTGCACTTCATTCTGAGCGCAGACAAATGCCATTTGAGGTTTCAACGATGGGGTGTGCTTTCCTGGTGCAGGGGTGGGCCACGGGGCTTCTTCCCCGAAGGCAGGGTGCCGGCCATTCACGTTCGCCTCCAGGCAAAGGGCAGCTGCCCAGGTGGACGGGGCATTTGCTCCCAGGGCCAAGGAAGGAAGACTTTACCCCGAAACAAAGAATTGAGGCCAACCTAGACTGGCCAGCCTCTTCAGAGGTCGGAGAATCCCAGCTCCTGGGCTGAAGGGCCACAGTGAGCCTTCCTCCACCCGCCACCCCTTTAACTTTAAAATAGTTTAATGAACACAGAGAGAGAAATCATTTTTTTCCCCCTGCATGGTGAGCAGTCTACAAAGAGAAAGGGGAAAGGAGGGAGAGAGCTTTAACTCTGATCCCCGCAATTAGTTCCCTGGGATTGGGAAGGGGGGGCGGGGGCAGCCTCAGTTCTTCAGATACAAAAGCATTTAGATCGCTTTAGACCGGTTAATCCTGAGTCTGGCTCGGGTCTCTTTTGTTTCCCAACTCCATTGTGGGTTTTGTGCAGTTTCTCTCTGTTCGCGTGATTGACTAGCCAATGGATGGTAATTATCCAAATGTCCCCTCTGTCCTTTGACTGACTTCTCCGTATTATGGGCAACTGTCATGCTTTCTGTCATTCCATATCATATTACACGTATTATCATATGAGGTCTCCCTCCCCCGATATAAAGGAGGGCGCCTCAGCCCAGATGCTGCTGCATTTAGAAGGAAGGGCCCCCTGAGAAATTTGTCCTGGGCACAGATTCGGAACACAGAGCAGGGGACTCCCGAAATGGGAGGTTCTGCAGGTAATTTGTTTTGCTGACTGGGGGAGGTCTCTGGGGTTGGGGTTAAAAAGATTGTCTTGGGGGCTTGGAGCAGGCTTGCCAGATGGTATTATTCCTCTGGCCGGACCTTGGAGCAGTTGGGACAGATCTGGCATACCTTATGGAGAAACGTAGAGCCAGCCTTTTGACCCCAAAATATCAGAAAAGTCTGCAGGACCGGGTCCTTTTGGGGGTACTGGAGCTTAGTGGCACGTGCTCGGGACACCAGCCATGGGATCTCAAAATACACCTCACTACCTGTGGCCTTTCGCAGGACAAGTCCTTTGGGCTCTTGCCCCTGTTTGCTGCCATGCAGCCTGGGGACGGAGAAACCAGCTGCGTCTATTTCAAACCCTCCACTAGCTGATGCTGAAGTCTGAGGATGCACCAGCTTTTCCAGTGCTTTTGCACAGATAAACTTAGTACCCCTTGGTGCAATTGTGCGTGCCATCACTTAAGAGGGAGGCAGGATTTATAACAAGGAGGCTTTGCAGACAGAGACTCTGGGGTCCTCTGAATCTGTGGGCAGGACTAGCCTTTCTTCTGCTAAAATGGGGAAAAAGTGTTTTATTATTGCAATGAATATGAAGTACTGACCAGATGTACAGCCTCGCAGTTAATTACCTTGTTCTTCATCAAATATATGAGCAATAAATTCCCCAGGAAGGGAATGGGTGTGTGTGTCTGTCTCTCTCTCTCTCTCTCTCTCTCTCTCTCTCTCTCTCTCTCTCTGTGTGTGTGTGTGTGTGTGTAGATAGATGGACAGATAGATGAATACAGGGGACAGAAAAATTCACACTCTTTTCAAGATCACAGAAAAAGACTATTTTGTAGGAAGCTTGATAGACTGCTTCAAGATGCTTTTAATTTTTTCATGATCAAATATACATGATCAAGCTGTGCAAGTTAGGGTGTGAGGTGCACTGACAATCAATGGCTATTGATCAGGCGGTTAAGTATTCTGCTGTTTTATAAATATAGATAGATCCCAGGTGATTTAAAGAATTGGCTAGTTAAGAAACTGGCATTCTACATTTCTTTGGAGAAGGGGAACTGTCTGGTCCATTACAAAATACCCAAACCATTGTTTATTCCCCCACCCCACCCCACCCCCCAAGAATCTTAGAAAATGTGAACTTCATTTGTGGGGGTTTTCAAGAATAGAGTAAAAATATGCCAAATATTTTGTTTGAGGTCTGCCCCAAACAGTTAATTTACGTGTGTTCTTCCCAGGCTGGGAGTTTACTTCTCTCTGTTTCTCTGTCTCTGTCTCTCTCACCCACACACTGAAAACCATAATTTTGACCCAGACTGTTGTGCTGCTGAAGAGCCGGGGAGGGTGTCATTTCTGGGAGTGAGGTCTAAGGTCCTGAAAAACCCTTCTGGTTAGAATGAGGGTGAACTGGCCACATGGCCTTTCCCAACTAACTAATTTCTCATTAATCTAAAGATCTATTTAGAAAGGTGTGGAGGGGCTGGGGGATAGAGATTTAAAGATAACCTCTAATTGGTGTGGAAAAATTCACTTGACACCTAGAAAACCTCTCTATTTCTCTTTCCTTCTTCCCCCACCCCTATCTTTCTTCTCCTACACTCTTCCTTGTCTCTTTCTCTCATTTTTTTTTCTTCTAGAAATTTAAAGTGGACTTTGAAAGGAAGAAGCAATGAGAAACAGTTGGGAAAAGGGAGGAGAGAAACTGAACTTTTAATTTTTTTTATTGTGTTGCATGGCAATCTCATTTGTAATCGCCTAATTAGCTATTCTTTAGAAAGATCCTGTTCAGGAAAATCAGCCTTTATCCTGATAGGAGAAATTTAAGCATGCAGACAATTTATAGTTATGTTTCTGTTTCACATCTCAAAAAGACAGAAAGTGTAGATTTTAGATTTATTAATTTGCAAAAAAGTCTTTTCTATTTAAAGTCCTTCAGTGGAGGAGGTCAGGCATTCCCATTGATAAGTCCCCCCTGGAAATGAAACTGAAATTGGCATCCCTCAAAAAAAAGTTGATCCACGTAGAAATGGATGAATCAGACCTGATTGGATGAACATGCCCTTTCACCTCATTGTCTCTGACCTATCACTTAATTAATCTCTCCCAGATGCAGAGCTGTTGACAATGGCAAAGATAAGCAGTATTTTGAACAAAGCAGGAAGCTTATGAAAGAACAAGACACAGTGAGGTTTGAGGCTCTTAAAAATGTATAAATCATCAGCATGTAGATGGAGTGTTTGTTAAAACACAACTGGATCTCAGAGATGGTTCCATTTTTGCTATAAACTTTGCCTTTCTTTAACCATTAATTTCTATCTACATTCATTTTCTGCCTCTCCCCTCCCTGTCTCTGATTTCCTTCCTTCTGCCACTCCCTCTCTCTGGATTCAGACTATCCTTGGTTAGTGTCCTGAAAATTGTCCGCTGCTTCCCAGACTGTCCTTAGCTCTTCAGATCATCTTTATAGCGTTAGGACAATCAAGGTGGTCAGCTTCGAAGGCTTAGGGTGACAAAATATTGACTGCATTTCCTAGTACCTTATGAAGGCGGACATTTGTGCTGAAGGCACCTTGGTGACATACAGGGAATAGTTCATTAATTAAAAGACCTGCTAATTGCTGCTTGAACGACTGTACAGAGAGAATGAAATGACTTTGTAAAAGACGACAATTGGAGGAGTAAATGGTTGCTGGTGTTGTTTTTTTTGTTTGTTTTTTTGCTTAAAACATCTCTATGAACAGGTCCTAGAAAATGTGTTGCTTTTACTCATGCCTCTATTGTCAACTATTCAATTGAGCTTCAATTAATGATAATATATGGTCTGGGATCCTTAGCTGGGCTGACTGATGGAAGAGCTTTGTTGAATTTGGTGCAGGT
>NW_006294400.1:4081452-4085555 GCF_000327345.1 Myotis davidii | reverse complement strand
GAAAGAGTGAATAATGTAGTGCTCGCAAAGAGAAGTAAATGCAAAATAGATCGCTCTAATTATGGCAGCCCCCAGAAATAGAGATACAAGCTGAAATGGCCAACTGGCTGGAAAAATCCAAATAGAGCTGATTGTCCCCTGCCTTTTTTACTTTCAAGCACTGACACCATAGCTTAAAAGTAAATTTGGATGAGCTCATCTGACTCGACACAAGCTCAGATTCCAAACGTGGGTCTGGTGACCTGTCAATGTTTGCCTTCACTGTCTAGAACCCTTTACCAGATAGTACAATTCAGCTCGAAAATGAGGCTATCTGAACATTTCTTCCTGCAAGAGATCATACAAGCTCATTACCACTGGTCTCTGCTTTATCGCAAAGTGTCAGGAGATTTTGTTTTTGTTTTGTTTGAATTTCTTTATGCCCAAGAAAATGAGTCTATAGAAAATCAAAGTGTGAAGACTTAAGCAAACAGAATTTCCCATATACCTGCAAGGGCCCATAAAGATTTTCATTCATGCAAAGATAATTGATGGGACATTAGTTGTTTTAATTAATGGAAGAATAAAATGGGGGAGGGGCCAGGGACTGGGCTTCGGCTGAAGCATATGTGGGAAATGACTGCTCCTCACCGAAAGGGACAATGCCGCCTTCCCCAATAGCAGTAGAGATTTGCTAGTCGGGCCAGTGGAAAGTTGGGCTGGAAATGAGGGGTGAGAGATGGTGGCCACTCATATTCCCTCGCCTGCAATCTCACCAGTCCCCTCGCACACGTACCCGTCCTACATCACCTCACAGGGCAGGAACCTTCTCGCTTCCAAGGAAGGTGCAATTTGTGCTAGGAACCTAGTATCTTTTGTGATCGTAAAATAGTGCCAGTGGCTGGGAAGCCCAAAATTGACCTTCTCTAGCCCACATTAAGGAAAGGTTGGGGCTAAATACGTGTGAGCTTCCCAAAAAGGGTTGAGACACGAAATGGATGTGCTAGGTATAGGGTGCTCTGTACAGCAATGTCTCCAGTGAGTGTCTAGAGCAGCGGTTCTCAACCTGGGGGTCGAACAACCCTTTCACAGGGGTCGCCTAAATACATCCTGCATATCAGATATTTACATGACGATTCATAAGAGTAGCAAAATTACAGTTATGAAGTAGCAACGAAAATAATTCTATGGTTGGGGGTCACCACATGAGGAACTGTATTAAAGGGTCGCGGCATTAGGAAGGTTGAGAACCACTGTCTAGACGCCTCTGTCCTCTGGGAACCCAGGGAGGAGCCAAGTCCAGCGTCTTTAGCCAAAAACCCTTCTTTTTGTTCTGTGAAATTGTTTACCAAACCCACGTCCAGTCTAGCTAGCGCTGGCTGGGCAGTCCTGTCGATTAGTGTATGTAAAGCTCATAAAAAGTTTATGAGAAACCTTTGCTTAGAAATAGAGTTTAGGGGTGTCCTGCTGTCAGAGAGGGGATGGCAGAGGTGCCTCTGAAGAAGGGACTGTGGTAGGAAATGTTTCCAGTCTCCAGTGCATGGAGATACAAGAATTGTAAACTCAGGCACAGTTCAGCTGCTTCCTCCTCATCCCCACTTTCCTCATACAATATATTCCTGATTCTTCCTTCAGTAAAATGTGGTTCTCTGTGTGAGAAAATGTATTGCTATTATTTGTACTTCAACCTAAAAGACAACCAGATTAGCAAAATGGCTCTTGTAGGACTGGGTAGTTTCTGGGTTAGATTAAAAAGAAATTACCCTTAAGGAATGGCTGTAGTTATACCAGCTGATTCACTTTTTTTTTTTGTTTTGGCTTCCAGGGCACTGTATATCTTTGCATGGAAATTAGTAGGTGGGGAGATGCAATTAGCTATTGTGTATTTTGTCACAATTCTTCTTTAAGAATAATCTGATCTGACAGATTTATATTGTTGACAATGTGATTTAAGCAAGACCCAGATACAAACTTTCCCCACCCTAATCAATAATGGTAAATCCTTTTGCTGAGGTGAACAATCTCTGACCTGGTATTCATATTTCTTTTACCAATTCCCTGTAATAAAATTGAACATTTTGTCACCACTTTGAGAAACACTGCCAAACACCTTAAAACACATGTCACACGCCAGCAGCCCCTCATTTCCCTCCTCCGGGAGTTTCTACATCTGGAATCATAATCACAGATAAAAACCTTGACAAAATTGCATCTGAGCACATTCCTCTCCGCAGCCCTTACTTTCTCATAACATTTAATACAATATTAATACCTGCTACCGAAAGGCAGGGGGGAGGAAAAGGGCTGCCAACCTCCACATTTCCTGATGCATCATGTTCAAACCTGAAATTCACACTTCGTGTTTCATTTTAAGTTCAGTGCATTTAACAGGGCCCTAGAGAGAGGGCCCTGGTTAGTTCCCCAACCTGCTCAACTGACGCCCAGGGAGGCAGTTTCAGAATTGTTCAGATCGCTGCAGGGAGAAGAGGAGGAGGCATTGGGCTCCTCTCTGCCTGAAAGGGGCCAAGCCACTTATATACGGGATATGGTATTCTTTTTTGAAGCAACTAAGGCCCCACTGTCCATAGTGGTGACCAGCAGATTGACCAAGGCAATGAGCTGATTTCATAAAGAGATAGCCATGATTTTGCTGCTGACGGACAGCCTCTCACATCAATCTAAAACACCCCTCCCTTTGCTGAACAAAACCTATAGGCCTGAGGGGGGGGGGTCCTTGTGGGCGATATAGGACTTTTCTGCCACCCTTGTGACTCAACTCCCCCCCCCACCGCCCCGTCTTTTCTTGGAGTACATTCCTGCACAGTGGCCAGGAATCGCCACTCCTCTGCCATAAGAACAGGAGACAGAGGTTAGAGAGAAAGGAAAGGTGCAGGAAGGGTATCCCACCAGGGGGAGGGGGTCTTGGGGGCACGTGTGATACCCTGAAAGTGGACTTCCAGATGTTGGTGGCTTTGATCAGTCCCTGCCATTCTCTAACTAGAGTCAAAAACAGACCGTAGCAATGCCAGGGAGCCCAACCAGCAATGGCCCCTCCCTTTTAAAAATGTAACCGGTCCAGGTAACCAGCACCTCTAGTAGCAGCCTCCCTGTGGAGGGACACACACACACACACACACACACACACTTCCCTAAGCAAGCCCCACTTCATGAGCAAGGAGTATAATTTGCTGAATGGTGCAACCTGGAGGGAGGACAGGAGGCACTGCACTCAGAGAACGGAGGCAGGCAACTGGCCTGTGACTGCAGCCAAGAGCTTAAAGAACAGTCCTTTCTGCTTCCAGGCAGAGAAGAGACATTGTTTTTGCCTCTTTCTTCTTTGCAGTTCATATCCAAGAGGCTTCCCCGACCCCAATCCCCAGCACCATCCTCAGAGTGTCAGGTCATCTAGTGCCAGTGCCCAAAGGCAAGCAGGTCTGGGCCCAGGAGGGCGGCTCTCCCGTGCGGAATCCTTCCCTGGTGGCTCCCAAAATCTGGCGGTTTTTCTGCCGCCTTTCCCTCCCGGGAGCCTCCGGAGAGGCTCAAAAAAATCTGGGCGCCCGCTCGCTCGCTTGTCAAGAAGCAAACTGTCTTCACATTCTCCAAGAGCAACATCCCTGCCTAGGAAGAGGAAGGAAGAGGCAAAATAAATAAAACCAGTTAATGTTGTAGTTAACTTGCAAATCAAGTAAATCTGTTGGTGCCGTATTTGAGAAATAAACCATCAGAGCGTCACAGCAAACACACACTTCTGAACGTCTTCATTTTGATTTAATGGTATATCAGCGTCAACTATCGCTTCCTCTGCTGGTACACACGGCCTGATGCCGCGGGAGGAGGATGCCCATGTTTATCACCGAGTGAGATGACTAATTACACCTTGTCAATCACCGGCTATGAAGACATAAAACCGGCGCGCACAATGAAGTAGTTGCCTGCAGCGTCAATTAGTTGGCGATTCGGAGGTTATTGCGTGGCCCGGCTTTGGCCGCCTCTAATAACGGGGCAGAGCTCCCGGAACAGCGCGCTGATCAATCACCCTCCAGCCGCGGCCCCGGCCCCCGGCCCCTCCTTCCCCTCCCAGCTTGGCCTCACTTTCTCTGGGCAGCATGTGCTTCCTCCCTCGG
>NW_006294400.1:4078668-4081440 GCF_000327345.1 Myotis davidii | reverse complement strand
CCCCGCAGCCGGCAGCCGGGAGCCCCGCAGCCTTCGGGGAGCGCCGGGACTGGTGGCCCCTTTGTTGGAGGAGGCGTGGAGGGAGCGCTTTTGTTCTGAGTTAGTCACGGTGGCCGGCTGGAGGCTGCTGCCTCATTATGCGCCGGGTCTGCTCGTCTGCGAGGAAGCAGATGGTGGGGAGGTAGGCAGCGGCGAGAGAAGCCAGACCTGAATTCTGTTCACCTGTCACCTCCCACAAAAGGCAGGTTCGAGCGACTTCGGGGTTCTTCTCCCCACGTCTGGGGGAGGAGCGTCGAGGGGCCGCGGTTTCCGGCACCTCGCGAGGATCCGTTCACCTGCCGGTGCCTGCTCCCCCCGCCGCTGCCTTCCCGACGGCCGCGGCTCCTCGCACCGTGTAAATGTCACTCACGTGTCAGGACGTGTGCTTACAGCCTGTTCCTCTCCTTGTTTGGTCTCCGCGGACAGGGTTTGGCGATGGTGCCACGTACCGCCGCTGCTGGGGGAGATGAGCAAAGTTACCGGCCTCTGAACCCTGGACCGGCCACTCAGATTCCGCCCCGCGGCGGGAGATGCGTTCGAGCCTCTTGCGGACCAGAGCGCGTCCCAGCCTGGCACCCAGAGATGAACGGGCGGGTGCCCCGGGTGGGAATCCTGACTGCCAGGGGATTTGCAGTCGGTCAGCGCTGGGTGTGGGCTGCTGGTCAGAGAGGTGGCGACGAAATCCTGTACTTACACGTCCGTGGCGGGGGGGAGGGGGAGTGAAGAGCCGCAATGTGTGTTTCCAGGTTTCTTGGGGAGCCCTCGGCCAAGAGTTACCGAGTCCTCCTCTTCCCCTCCCGCCCGCCTCCACATACACACCCCAGCTCCTGAGGCAGCCCCTTGAGTTCTCCAGCCAGGGCTCACCAAGGACAAACGCTCCAGCGTTGTTACAATTTTTTTCTACCCCTTGGGCGACCTCCAGATGAACCCTGGTACTCCCAGATTAGATGTTCATTCTCAACTTTCTTTGAAAGAAAGTGCCCCAGATGCCTCAGTAAAACATGCCTGTGTAGGAGTCCGCGTGCCCAGGTGCAGGCCGCATGCATGAGCCAAAGTACAGGTCTGTGTGAACACACACGCACACATGCTGTTTTTGGGTTTAGGGTCCTGCCCTCATGTTGGGGCATCTGTACTTGTAACTTCAAGAGTTTTTTGCAAATATGCAAAACATGGCCTCCTAGAAAGTGCACACAGGGATTAGGTAGGATCACCTGAGCATGCAATTGTACTGTAACCACTTTACAGACGCCTGCCTTTGCTTGGCACTGGACACTTACACTTGATGTGCACGTGTAGACCCTAGCTTCACCTTCCTGCTGGCGGTGTTTTTGCCAATGGAGATGATGGTGTAAATTTGCACACGGGAACATGAGTGCATGGTGCTTAGGCATTACAAGCACACATCTACTCATGTCTAAAAGTTATGTATGCTATGTGGAAAGTATAATTTGTGCTGCCTCAACTTTGTGCCCTTATGTAAGATAAACTACATGGGTCCTCACTAGCCCCTTTCCTCCTCCTGGCAAGCAAGTCACTTCAGACTGACCCACCTCCAAAGCAGACCCAGGAGATGGGACTCTGTAATTGACTTGTTCACTCCGTTTTCCTCTACAATCACTTTTTACGTTCTAAATCCAACTTCACCACACACCTGGGTATGGCCCCTGAGTCCCCAAGGGATTCTACCTTGAGCCTGAAGTCTGGGGGCTGGTGAGAGGAGCAGTTGGGATTACCCTTACCGGGAGGACAGGTTGTTGGTCTTGGAGAAGTGGTGCAGCCAAGCAGTTGGGTGGGCGCAGGTTAACAGCTGAGTCTATGGCACGATGCACCCAGTAGCTGGAGAATGGGCCTGTGGTCTTTAAGAGCCTTGTTGATGCCTAACATATCTCAGAGTGGGCAAGTTTTTAATAGGAGATGGAGAGGGGGAAAGGGGAGCAATGAAAGGATTTGCTTAGTGCCTGCTATGTTCCAGGAATTTTCTGTCTATGATCTCTTTTGTTCATCACGCCCATGTGAAGGGGGTGTCTCCCATGGGAAAGATCAGACCAGCTAAGGGAAGTTAAGTCATTTGTCTAAGGTTAAGTTTGTGCATAAATTGCAGAACTTGGAGTCAAACCCATGCCTTTCTTAGTTCCTAAAGTCTGGGGAGAGAGAGAGAGAGAGAGAGAGAGAGAGAGAGAGAGAAGAGAGAGAGAAGAGAAATCCGCCCTAGTTCACTAGGAGTGAGGAGATGCTGGTTGGCCCTCCTCCCCGGGGAGTCGCAGCTCCCGAGGTCTCTCGCCTCTCTGCTCTGCCGGGTCCTCAGGAGGCCCGCGCAGCCTCCGGCAGTCCGCCGCGGCGCGGAGGCTGGCCCTGAGGCCGAACTGGGCGGGAAGCAGCCCAAGGCTCTGGGAGCTCTACCCCAGGCCTGCCTTCCCAGGCCTCTCCAGCCGGTGCCCCAGGCGGCGGCTCCGCTCAGAGGGAAGACGGGAGTGAGACCTCTTCAAGCATCCTCTAGATGTGCCTTCTCAGGATAGAGACGGCAGGGAGAGAGGGTTTAATTTTCCTTCCCGAAGAAATCACAGGAAAACTGTTCGCCGCTTAAAAACTCCACCGCCACCTACCCCACCCCCGCTCTACCTCCTCCCTCCCTCCCACTCCTCCCCTCCAGCCTCGCCCACCAGCTCCCACCATCTCAGGGCTGTTTTCCTCCTCCTGCTTCTCCCCTCCCTCTCGGGTCTCCCGCCTTCCCGG
>NW_006294400.1:4072781-4078020 GCF_000327345.1 Myotis davidii | reverse complement strand
GAGATGGACCGCAGGGCCAAGAGCGAGGCTCCCGCCATCAGCTCCGCCATCGACCGCGGCGACACGGAGACGGTAGGCGCACGGCCGCGGATCGGGCCGAAAGCTGGGACGGGGCCTTGTGAGTCTGCGCCTCTGCTCCCCTAAGTTCGGGGGCACTTTGGGGAGCTTCCTTCGTGCCGCACGGGACTGGGCGCTGGGGATCCGCGGACAGGATACAAAGTCTGTAGCTCCCCGCTCGGGGGAAACCAGGCTGCTGGGGAGGCGAGGGGAAAAGGTTGAGACCGAAATTTTAGACCCAGAGGGTGGAAGAGAGCAGTTCTCCCGAAGTAAGAGCGAAGTCCTACCCGCGGCCCGAGATGGCTCTCTTCTCACTTGGCGGGGCCCTCTGGTCACCAGCCCCGAGCTCTCCTCCACCACTTGGCCCTGCCTGTTGGCGCCACCGAGAAGGGCTCCAGCCGGCTCGGGGCCGATCCCGCTTCTTGGCCATCAGGCTTCCTCCCCAGCGCAATTTCGGGGAGTGAAGTCTTCTGGGCCACCGCTTTCTGTTGATCTTGACCTGGGCTTTCTGATCCATTGGACTCAGCCAGGCCAGGGCTCGTAGTTCAGGCTCCGAGGCCTGGCTCTGCAGAAGCTGAGTCCATTCGAATCTCCACACCTGGCTATGCCAGCCCAGCCTCAAATAGTCAGTTCCTTGCCTCAGTCCTCCCTGGGGGCCAGATGAGCAGCCGTTGCCCAAGTCGGGCCCAGAAGTGACCTTTAGAGGCAGAGGAGGTGGGAACAGGGGAAGTTTCTCTGCACAGAAAGCAGGAGCAGCAGTGCCAGTGCCTCTGTCTTCCCAGCGAGCTCTTCTTCCCCGGGTTAAACCATCGCAGCCTGTCAGTTTGGTTAGCTGACAGTTTGGATTGGGCCTGTCCTGCACTGAGAGACTTTGAGGGTGGCTCTGCACGCCCCCTGCCCCCAATCATCTCTCAGGATCCCGCGACCTGGGGGCCTGCCCTAACCTAAACCTTTGGCTTAAGGATCCAGAGATCACTGGGGCTGGGCGCCAGGAACTCTGTGTCTCTGGAGAGGAGTCTGTGTGTAGGGTGACTTTTAATGGTCATCTTACCCCTTTTCCTGGGGGCCCAGCCAAGTGGCTTCTGTAAGACACAGTTTTGGAGGGTTTGACTGGGATAGCCACCACTGCCTCAGCCCCCAAACGTAGCCTGAGACTTTCTGGGAAAAGGGCAGAAGGTACAGAAAAGGGGTAAAGTGGGGGAGATCTATCCAGGCCAGCAACCGGGCCTGTGGCCTGCCTGGGCTGTGTAGGCGGACTTGGGTTCTGAACCTTCTGGATATGGGCATTTTGGGGTGGAGGAAGCACACTGCACACCCTTGGCATTTTTCTTGGAGTTTAGGGTTAGCCCGTTATGGTGGGAACTTTGGGTGCTGGTTTCCCCTTGGCGGCAGCGGCTGCTGGGTCCCAGGCTGACGCGGGGGCTGCGGTCTCCCACCTCCCTCCCTCCGCAGACCATGCCATCCATCAGCAGTGACCGAGCTGCGCTGTGTGCGGGCTGTGGGGGCAAGATCTCGGACCGCTACTACCTGCTGGCGGTGGACAAACAGTGGCACATGCGCTGCCTCAAGTGCTGCGAGTGCAAGCTCAACCTGGAGTCGGAGCTCACCTGTTTCAGCAAGGATGGAAGCATCTACTGCAAGGAAGACTACTACAGGTAGCCCCCCACCTCGGGACCCACTGCCCTCAGAACTCCCCATCTCAGATGAAATCTTGTCTCTTTTCCCTCCAGTCACAAGGGAGGGTTCTCTTCTCCAAGCCAGCATGGAGAATTTGGGGACAATCTTTATACACAGTAATTTGGGGGACACTCTTGGAAATGTCTGTGAAGTGTAGGGACCCAGAGAAAAGCAGAAGCTGCCCTCTCCTGAGTTTAGACCATAATTAGGCTTGGGTTTGGGGGGTCCTTGCACCCCTCTTCCTTTGAAGTTTCTTGGGTCAACCAGAGGGAACAGAAACTAGCACCACACCCCCAAACGAGGTGGCCTGGGCTGGCGGGGAACAAAGTTGGGGAGAGAGCTGGGGAATTGGATGGGGGCATTTCCCGATCATTCCGGGAGATGGGAGTCCAGGATTAAAGAACCAAAATCATCATTAACAGGTACCAGGTTTCTTGTTTCTCCTCTCTGGGTTTAGGGTTAGAGTCTGTTTATATATTTCTCCTCTTTCTCTCCTTGTCTTTGCGTTTTTAACAAATTACAAAGGTCTGTACGATTGCGGGACGCTGGGGTGGAGGGCAGGGTTAGAGTTGGAGGAAGGGTAAGTGGGGAATTTCTCCCCCGTCTCCCAGGCAAGGGCTTTCGTAGGGCTTGCTCCGGCTCTGGGTTAAGTAGAAGCCTTTGTAGGCTTGAAAGTGATGAAGGGGCACTGTGTTACAGGGTAGCATCAGACCTAGGCCAAAATGTATTCCCTCTTCCCTCATCCTCCAAGTTAAGACCCAGGCTGCCCATCTTGAGAAGGGGATTTTCCCCATTGGCAGCAGCGGCACCTGGAGGAGGAATATGGGGGTACCCAACCGTGTGTCCCCACAGTCCCTCCCCTGATGGTCCCTACAGGCGGTTCTCAGTGCAGCGCTGCGCCCGCTGCCACCTGGGCATCTCGGCCTCGGAGATGGTGATGCGGGCTCGGGACTTGGTTTATCACCTCAACTGCTTCACGTGCACCACGTGTAACAAGATGCTGACCACGGGTGACCACTTCGGCATGAAGGACAGCCTGGTCTACTGCCGCTTGCACTTCGAGGCGCTGCTGCAGGGCGAGTACCCCGCGCATTTCAACCACGCTGACGTGGCGGCGGCGGCAGCTGCGGCCGCTGCGGCCAAGAGCGCGGGGCTGGGTGCCGCCGGAGCCAACCCGCTGGGTCTTCCCTACTACAACGGCGTGGGCACCGTGCAGAAGGGGCGGCCGAGAAAGCGCAAGAGCCCAGGCCCCGGGGCGGATCTGGCGGCCTACAACGCCGGTGAGTGCCAGGCGCACGGAGCGTGCGTCCCCGTCCGGTTGGGGGAAAGTGCGTGGCGTCCATCGCTCCCCTCCGCCTGAATGAATCTCGGTGCGCTGTATGCACGTATATATACAGCACTCGGGGCACGCTGCCCCTGAACTTCCCAGGCCGGAGCACCCTAGGATTTGGCAGGCGCGATCTTAGCCTCGCATGCCCCTGGCTGGAGCAGGACCAGGGAATGTTTTAGTGTCTTGCTGTCCCTGGCGCAGAAATTTTTTAGAGGCGGCTTTTTGTTTGGGCCTTACCCTCACCCTGCTGGGCAGAAAGTAAGTACAGTGATGGAGAAAGCAAGGTGGAGCCCACGCCAAACAGGCTCGGGGTTTGCGCGGCTGAGGGCGGGAGCTGGGACGTTGAATGAACCAGGCAGCGCAGCCAGGGACCCAAGAGAAAAGACTGGCAGTGCGTGGTCTGGGGAAGAGAGATCCGATTGCCCTGCAGCCGGTCCTGTAAAATGTCCTGAGGGCGGCAGGCCCAGGAAACTGGGCCCCGGAGCCCTTTGCGCCAGGGCGGGTCGTCGTAATCCGCCGGAGCCTTCTGCTCAGCCCGGTCTCGGTTTTCCCTTGCTCTCCTTCCTCTGAGTTCCGGGCGCCAGCGGGGCGCTGGGTTAAGAGCCTGGACCCTCAGAAGCCAGCGCCTGGGGAGGAGACCCGAGTAGGCCTGGCTGTGCTTCGGGGCAGGGTGGAGGGCTTGTTTCGCATTTCCGGCGTCTTTGAACCCCGAGCCGTGAGGGAGAGGCTCACCCCCCTCCCGCACCCTTCCCTAGGCAGGACAGCCGCGGAGGTTCTGGGGCCCAGCACACTGAACCGTCAACATCTGCCCGAAGTCTGCACGGGCCGGGGACGGTTTATGACTCCCCGGGCTTCCGAACGAGACAGAGTTTACTTGCAGTTATTTTCTTTCTTTCGTTTGCGACAGAATCGGATTCGGAGATTTTGTTTCCCTCCTCCTTTTCCCCTTAGTCTAATTGCACGGGTGGAAACAAAACAAAGCAAAACAAGCCGAGGACCCTGCGTAGAGGGCAGTGGTGGGGAAGGAGCGAGGGTTATTTCGATCTTTAAAAAGCGGAGCTGGCTGGGAGGAAAATATGGGGCGGGTGGGATTCCCCTGTTCGCTCCAACGAAATTGGTTGTTGGGAGATCCTGGGGCGTGTGTGTGTCCGTGCGGAGCTGGAGGACAGTGCAGCCCCTAGCCTGGTAGCTGGCGAAGTGACCGAGGAGGTCCGCCGCTGGATTATACATTTGTCGAAGGCCCTACCAGAAACACTGCTCTCCGAAACTTCCATCCCTCATCTCCAGCCACCCTGAAAATAGACCAAAGCGAGTCCGGATCAGGTCCCCCAAACAAAGCCGCACCTATTCAGCAAGTGAGGTCGGCCTCTGCAGACGCTGGGCCCCAGGGCGCGCGGAGGGCAGGGATCGGGATTGTGTTTTCCCCAGGACGCAGGTTCACCACGGGCTTTGGATTTGAAAGGTAGAAGTTCAGACGGCTGCCCACTTGTGTGTGTGTGTGTGTGTGTGTGTGTGTGTGCTTTTTGCTGTTCAGCCACTTTCCTTGGTGAGGCCGCCACACCAAGCAGGAGAGAGGTGGCTGGAGACTGAGTTTTGGGAGAGCTGGCACCTCTACAAGACATTCCCCACCCCTGCCATTTCTTTTTCTCCTTGGCTCCTCTCCCTTTTTTTCCTACAGTCTCTCTCGGTCCTTCTCTCTCTCTCTCTCTCTCTCTCTCTCTCTCTCTCTCTCTCTGTTCCCCACCCCCCGCCCCCCGTGTGTCTCCCCGGTTCTCTGTTCCCCTCTCCGCTCTCCCGGTGTGCACGTCTCTGGCCTAGCTTGGCCGGGGCTCCCTGTGCTGGGCGCGCGCGGGCGCATCTCTAGTGGCCGTGTGGCTCGCTTATTGGGGCTCCGGGACCAGGTTGGGAAAGAGGGCGCCTGCTGGGCCACACCGCCCGGCCAGGCTGGCCAGCTTTGGCTGTTGTCTTCCTCCCTCCCTTCTGGGCACAGGCAGGAGGCAAATGGCAGCGGTGGGGGAAGGGGAGCCCTGGGAAAGGGGCGGCGTGGAGGTGCAACCGCGGGCGGTGTGTACGGGGCAAGTGTCGGTGTCTGAGTGTTTCCGACCGTGAGGACGTGAGCTTGTTTGCGCGCGTGTCCGGCACCCAGCCCCACGGCCCCCCGCCCCCCCTGCAAAG
>NW_006294400.1:4062839-4072635 GCF_000327345.1 Myotis davidii | reverse complement strand
CGCCGGGCCTCCCCCTGCCCGGCTTTGTGTGTGTGTGTGCGCCTGGCGGCGTAATTACTGATTTGATTCCAATCCATTATTTAGACAATTGAACCTACAATCTCGTCTTTAGTAAAATGAGGCGAAGTCACATTTGATTACAGGTTCAGCCCCAGCGACAAGAGCTCGAAACCCGATGGGTTAATAACAGATCACGAGTAAATTATTCATGATTTTACGAGCTCTTTAGCTCCATTGAATCGGCCTAATTGAGAGGAAAAAAAAATAAAAAAGAAGAGAGAAAGCCAGGTCCTCCCCCTCCCCGCGGCCCCTTGCTCCTCCCCATCCGATCCTGGGGAATCTGGACTTGCCCCGGGCACTGGGGGCGGCAGTGAGGGGGTCTGGGGCACCCGCCAAATCCGGGCTTAGCTGCCACTTCCCCCGCGGCCTCGTTTCCCCAGCACAGCCCTGTGCCCCAGCTGCTGGCCGCCTCGGCGGCCCTCCTTTTCCCTTTTCGCACTCCCAGCCGGTAACAGCTTCAGAACAGGCCTCCCTGATCTCCTTGAACCCGGGATTCAGTTCAGTCGCCAGGACCCTCCACACATTCCCCCCTGTTTCCGGGCCTCACTGTCCCCTCAGGCTCTCTCTGTGTCTCTCCTAATTTCTTTCTGTCTTTGTAGCTGTCTCTGCTTCTCCACGTCTCCACTGCTTTCCTTTCCTCTGTCTCTCTTTCTTTCCTGGCTCTGTCCATCTTTCTCTTCCTACACCCTCTCCTTTTCTCGCTCTTCATTCTCTCAGTCTTTCTACCCCTATGTCTTTCTCTCCTTTCTCTGCCCTTTCTCCCCCCCACACACCCCCGCCCCCAACACACACCCTGATGTAGGCCACTCTCGGGGCACGTCCCTTGGGTGCATGGGGCGCCAGGGTCCCCACGGAACTCATTAACAGCAGCAAGGCCCGGGCAGGAGCTGGGCGGAGGGATAGGCCCAGAGATCCCCTGTGGGAAGGCCTGCCCTACCCCCCTAATCCCCCAGGAGCTGGGGACTGAGGGCAAGAAGAGGGTCGCTGGCCCCCAAGAGGGGGCAAGGCAGTTTCCATGGATCCCGCTTGGAGTCATTTTCTGATCCCCTTTAAATCCTTGGACTCGTGTTCTTCACTCTGGGCACTGTTAGTGGGAGTACAGTCCGGATGGGGGATTTGGGTGCCTGGGTGCCTGTGGGAAGTGACCCCTACGGTTAGGAACAAGACCTGAATTATGCAAATTTTTTTCTGCAAGAGGCTACTCTCACTTGGGCAGAGGGAGGAGTAACTCACCAGGAGAGCCGGAGTACTTCTGAGGTCATGTCTTGTGGTCAGATAAAATGCAGGGCGCCCGTTTAAACTTGAATTTGGGGAAAACAACAAATAAATATTTAGTCTAAGTGTATCCCATGTAATATTTGAATTTTAAATCAACAACAAATACTTTTTTTAGTGTAAGTGCATGTCATGTAGTATTTGAAATTCTAGTATAGCTATGCTCCACGCAATATTTGAGACACACTTATACTAAAAAATTGTTCATTGTTTATCTGAAATTCAAATTTAACTGGGCACAATGTTTGTTAAGTCTGGTAGCTCTATTGTGGGCATGTGATGGGGCACAAGATATATTCCCAGTTGTCCACTTTCAGGGGACTGAATCTATGAAGCTTCCCCCAAAGTAAGACCTTATGTGTGTAATAACTCCGGATGTGACGAGGGGATCTTGGAGAGGATCCTGCTTCTCTCAATCAGCCGCCAGGTTGCCAAGCAACTTCCTGAGGCTTGAGGTTTCCACCCTGTCCCTTACCCCCAGTGCCTTCCAGGCATTGGGAGCCATGCCCCAGCTGGGCCCCTTCTGGATGGGGAAGGGCTCCCCAAAGAGTCATGCTTCATCTTTGCCTGCCTTTGTGCTGTAGTGGAGAGAAAAGGCAAGGACTACAGTGCTGAATCTGGGCTCAGCCATTACCAGTGGTACACGTGGCTTCGTGTCCCTTAGCATTAGTTTTCTCATCTGTAAAATGGGGAGAATAGCAATAGCCACCCATCAAGCAGTAGTGAAGGTCCGTGGTGTTTATAAAGCCAAAGGCGTACCCTAGGTGTTGAATACATATTAATTTCTTCCTCCAACTTCCTTCCCTTTCCAGTTAGGACTCTGCCACTCTATGAGATTTCCAAAGATCACTTAACTTCCCTGCCTCATTACCCCACTTGTAAAACTGGCAACAGCTGCCTCACAGGGCAGCGGTGAGGATTCAACTATAAGATACAATATCTGACCTGAAGCCCAGGAGCCCGTACAGTACTTTTGATAAGGGCCAAATGAAAGCAGGTGGAGAGATGTCAGTTAGCAACTTCCAGGTACCTGCCCCAGACACTGTTGGGGGAGACCTGAGACAGTCCCCTCCTTAGGAAGTGCAGGGGGGAACAAGAAGAACCTGGGCTCCCGAGTCTCTTTGATGCTGGGTCTTCATCAAGTGACTTTCCCTTCTGAACCTCAGTTTTAATGTCAGTGAAAAAGGCGAAAATACTGCCTGGCTCATAGGGTGTTGAGGATTCAATGAAAAATGTGCCTATGAAGTCCTTTAGCACATCCTCTGGAGTTCTGGAGTGGAATAAGTCACCAGCAGGTTCTAATAGTAGTTATTATGCATATTATTATTATTACTGCGACATGGTGGCTCCGTGTGGGGCTTGGATTCTCCTAGAGCTGGTTTTGAATCAGCATTTCCTAGCTGAGTGACCCTGGGCAGGTCGCTCTCCCCGGCCTCAAATTCCCCTATAAATCTATGAAATGGGGATAAGATCTCTATCTCAGTGTGGTCCGGAGGCTGGAAACATTTGGTGCCGGGCGGGGGCGGGTGTGGACTAGGCAGTGTGTGGGAGGAGCGAGTCAGGAGGTTCACCTGCCGCCTCTGCGTGCCCTCCGTAGCGCTCAGCTGCAACGAGAACGATGCGGAGCACCTGGACCGGGACCAGCCGTACCCCAGCAGCCAGAAGACGAAGCGCATGCGCACCTCCTTCAAGCACCACCAGCTTCGGACCATGAAGTCTTACTTTGCCATTAACCACAACCCCGACGCCAAGGACTTGAAGCAGCTCGCCCAAAAGACCGGCCTCACCAAGCGGGTCCTCCAGGTCAGCCGGGCCTGGGGTGGGGGTGGGGCATCTGCCGCTGCCAAGACCTGGGGCAGAACCACACAGCAGGCTATGGGCCTTGGGAGGACCTTCTCCCTAAGCCTGCTTTTCTGTTTTGTTTACCTTCCCCGTTCTGTTTCTCCATCTCTTCAGTCTGTCTCTATTCGTATTTCAATCTTTTTTTTTTCCCTAACTTTACAGCTTCTCTCTCCTTCAATTTTTGCCTCTCAATTTTTTCTGGGTTTTTAAGTGTGTGTGTATCCCTCTGCCCTCTTTGTCTCCACACTCAGTCTCTTTTCTTTCTTGTAAACAATTGATATTTGCTATTTATTACTCAAGTGACACTCATATATGTTTATATTGTAGAGGGCTCAAACATTTCAGATAAATACAGAGCCCCACCCCACCCCCCAGCCCAGGAGGCCCATCCAAGGCAACTACTATTAGCTGTTAATTCCTTCTGCCTCTTGCTCCTCTCTTGCTCTCTCTAGTTTCTCTCTTTCAGTGTCTCTAGATTTTTCTTCTGTCTCTTTGTTGTTTTTAAGACTCTCCCAGAAGCAAGGCTTGGTGAGGAAGGTGCATGTGGGCAGATGCCCTGGGCAGGCCAGGGGGCCTCTCCCGGGTCTGCCCACGGGGAGCTGGAGGAAGTCCATGGGCACCTCTGAAACTCCACGGAATGGCACTTGCCTATGAGGGTGCTTCCTTTTCTTTTCTATTGAATTTATTGGGGTGACATTGGCTAACAAAATTATATAGGTTTCAGGTGTACAATTCTATAATATGCGGGTGCTTTCTTGATAGAGAGGATCCAGAGCCTTCACCAGATTTTCAAAGGGTCTGTCTGTCCACCATCCCAGAGATGTTAAAAAACTCCAGTTTGGAAGTTCCAGGCTCCTGTGTGACTCATAGAGTGGTGACACCACGTCTTAACGCTTCAGCTCCTCCTCTTACTTACTGGGCAAGTCACTGAATTCCCCTGAGCCTCAGTTTCCTCACATGTGAAACTGACACAAAAAATTATCTACGCGGCAGGAAGAGCTATTGAGATGATGTCTGCCACAGCGGCTGACCCTTAACTGCCCAGTGGATAGGGGCTAAGAATAACGTTAACTGGGTTAACCAACTGACTGCTACTAACAGTAGGAAGGATTGTTCTGGTCGCCGGACTTCAGTGTCCCCACTCACACCATAAGGTGGGAGCATGTCCCCCTTTATAGCAAGCCTAACCGATGTATTCCTCAGAATGTGTGGTTGTAAGGAGGGCAGTGCACGTTTTGGGATATGAAAATTGACAGAGGAAGTGATCCTGTCCCCCACCAGTGGGGGAGGTGCTGGGATTAGAGTCCAGGCCAATCTGATCCATCCTCTAGCCCCAGGTTGTCAGGGATTGAGGGGGGAGGCAGGGGGAGGCGACACCGAGGGAATGAGGGTGACGGTGATGGACAAGGAGGGCTGCCCAGTTTTCCTTCGAATTTGTCAGGAGGGAAGAAGGAAAAATAAAGCCTTTTGGGGGTGATGGCAGCAGTTTGGGGATGAGACTGGTTCTGGGTGAGGATCTGCAGTTCTCTGAGGAGCAGGGCGTCGGGGGCAGCTTTGTCTCTGTGGCTCAGTGACTAGGGATGGGGCGACGGCTGGCCAAGGGGGTGCTGATGCGCCTCTCTGGGCCCACCTGCTGCCACCCCCACCCCTGCACTTTCCTGGCATGGCTTGCCCTTTCCGTTTGAGTCCGTTTGCCTGAGGGTCTCAATGGCCAGGGCTTAAGACAGGCAGGATGTTGCTGCACCAGTCTTAGACCCGGATCCCTCCCTTCTGTTTCCCTTGGACTTGACCTTCTTGGGGTTAGATCAAGGGACCTTTCTTGGCGCCTCTTCCCATTTTTCAGCCTGGATGAGTTTGGACTGAGGGTCGGAGGCCTCTGCCTCTTCTCTGGCTAGTAGGATACTTTGTTCCTCAACCCTATTTAGATGGCTGTTTTGTGAGTCAACCCCTGGGCGCAGGCTGGGAAAGGAGCAGGGACTTAGAATCAGGCAGAGCTGGGTTTAGGAATACCTGGGTGGGTTCTGCTCCTCCACTCACTGGCTGTGTGTCTTGGACAAATTAGTTACCCTCTCTGAGCCGTAGCTTTCGCACATGCCTCTCTGTTACCCAGGTTACACGAAATAGAGCCAGTGCCCGTAGCGGAGTCTGAGTTTGGAACCAGCAGGAACCAGTCTCTGCTGGCCTCGGTGAGGCAGGAGGCTTGGTTATGTGATTTAGGAGCAAATTGGATTTTCAGCATAGTTATCTCTTATTCTTTCATCTGACCAAATGTCTATTAGCACCAAGCCCTGGGGATACAGAGGTGAATGAACCACAGCCCTGCTCCTGAAGAAAATCACCCATGAGGTGTAGAGACAGACCCACATTCAGTTTATCAAAATGTGATTAGTTGTGGGGGTTGTTCTGTGGGAGACCAGGGGAGGGACCACCTCTCCTATGTGAGAGGAATGGTTCACCTGAGGGACCTGGGTGAATGCTTGCCCTATCCCCTCTTCCCCTCAAATCCTGACCCAGCACCCCCCCTCACATCTGCATGCCACCTCTACTATGGGGACTCAGAACTAGTTGAGGAAAAAAAACGCTAATAGTTATTATGGGTCTACTAATCAATACATGTTTGTGTGCTCTGTTGTGTGTCAGGAACGTTGAAAGGCCTGTGAAACACATTTGCCTATTGACTCCTTACTGTCAGGCATATGACCCTCCTCCCCCACTGTTCAGATGAGAACATTGAGCCCCAAATGATTTCCACTTGCCCCAAATCCTCTAACAGCACAACTGTTGATGATGATGCAGTCGTTTGCAAAGCATTATCTTTCCAGCCACTCATCTATCTTACCTTAATATTTTCCTGCCCATTTTATAGATGAGAAGCGTAAGGCCTAGTGAGAAGAAGTGACGTGCTTGAGGTTGCAGGAGCCAAGTATTGGCAGGGTGGAACGCTCTCCCGGGTGGCCTGGCTGCTGATGAGCCAGCTGGTGGAGATGGGATGAGAACAGATTTGGGTGAGGCAGCCGGTGGTGTGGCTGTGGTTCAGATCCTTTCTGACTTACCGGCAGTATTATTTGGGTGCTTGAACTTCTCCTCCCTGAGCCCTATCTGTGAAATGGAGGGGATAATAGTTGGCCCCTGAGGATTGAGACAGTGAGTGGGAGGGCTCCAGCATGGTGCCCGCTGGTATAAAGTAGATGCCTGTGAAATGGTTCCTCATCACTTGACTATACCAGCTGGATGGTACTAGGTCTGGGGTACCCCCTGCAGGTTGTGGTCCACCTCAACCCTTCAGAGAGCGCATGGCAGGGACAGGTTGAGGTTGAAGCTGTGTTCCCAAAGGTGGGCGATGTAGGGGTGTGTGTGTGTGTGTGTGTGTGTTTCCAGCCTATTATTGCATCTGTAATGTATAAGCGTAACCAACGTGGTGGTCCTGGGCTGCACTATCTGCAGAAATTTACAGTCAGCTGATGTGAGGTCTAGGCTCAGCTCTTCCATTTACTCTCTGAGTGATTCTGAGCAAGTGACTTAACCTCTCTGGCCTCCGTGGCCTCAGCTATAGAATGGAGGTAATAATAGTACTTCACTAGGAGGTTGCAGGGAGTAAATGAGATAAAGTGTCATTTATAGGATGTGTATTAGGGACTCAAATGCACATAATTTCATATATATTGGCATATCAGGTTTCAGTCTACCAACCTCTTTTGCATACATTTAAAAAAATAATTATCTTCATTTTGCAGATGAGGAAATGAAGTTCAGAGAGGCTAGGACCCTGGCCCAGAGTCTCACAGCTAGTAAGTGATGAAGCCAGGGTCTGATTCCCTAGCTCTTTCCCATGTAGCACAGTGCAAGGATTGTGATCCCGCATCTGGATCTAGCTGCAGGATGCAGCAGGCTAGATGAGGGAGAGGGAAGGCGTGGGTCGTAGACACCACATCTTGGTAGGAAAGCAGGAATCCTGTGCATAAAAAGGAAGCCATAAGTGCATAAAAAGTGCTTAAGTTTGTGATCTTTAGCAGCATGACAACAATAATACTGACTTTCCATCAGTGGGCAAGGTGATTGGGAGATAGAATGGCCCCTTCCACAGAGGTCCATTAAGAAACTAAGCTTTGCAAGTGCTTGGAGACCATTCCTCAGCACATTGATCCCTCTCTGAGTCCCCTCCCTCCCAGGGGAGGGCCACCTGATGGTGAGTGATTGATTTGGATGGGTGAAGGTCTCCTTAGGTGTTCCTGGTGTGCCTTTGAAAGAAAATACATTTTAACCACCACCAGTTTAAAAACATCCTTGGGATGAGGAGTTAGTCATCATTAATCTGTGTGAGAACTCGAGGTGAGAACGCTAGCTTTCCCCTGTTCACTTGCTTATTCAACAAATACACTGGCCTTCTGCCATGTGCTGGGTAGGCGGGAGGCGCCGGGCGTCAGCAGTGACCCGGAGCGTGAGCACACACTCCAGAGGGTAGACAGAGGTGCACCAAGCTATAGAAATCATTAAAATGGCGATAAGATTAATCTCTATATTTTTCTCTACATGTGGGATATCTAATAATAAACATGTTTTTAAATGATTTTGGGGACCAAATAAGTTTGGAGAATGCTAAAGGTTAACTGTGTCTCTGTGTTGGAGATCAGAGCACATTAGCATTAATACGGGCACTGAGAAATCTTGGAGAGATTCAACTTGGTCTAATCTAACATTTTCCACATCGATGTGGCCACAGAACCCTTGTTTAACTCTTGACTGAAATGAAATAGAAGACGTTCATGGAAAGAAAAACACAGGGCTGCAATGAGAGCGTGTAGTGCAGGGACCCTACCTGGTAAAGGAGGTCGTCGGAAATGGTCTCCCTGAGGAGGAGAGGTTTAAGCTAGGGCCAGTCAGTTCATTCCTTTGGCCTCAGTTTCCCCACCTGTAAAATGAGGAGAGTGAGCATTGTTTGGGCAGGGCTGTGGGGAGTGTCCCATCTAGTCACAGATGGTTGAAGCTGGATGGAGTTTCATAGATAACTTGGCTTGAAACTCCCATTTTAGAAGAGTGGAAACCAGAGCTCAGAGAGGTAGAGTGACTCATCTAAAGCCCCACAGCAAAGAAGTTGTAGTCCTGGCTGGAACCAAGGGTTCATGATATCCAGCCTAGTGCTTATTATTTTTGTTTCCTTAACGCCTTTCTAAAATTTTTAAAATAATTGAACCACCATATAGACAGATTAGAAAAATAGGAAAAAATTACCCATATAAGAGCATGGAAAATCAGTAATCCGGTGTGCAGATTAGAGGTGAAGTAGTGGCTAAGGGTATGAGCCCAGCCTGCCCAAAATCACATCTCAGCCCCACCTCTTCGGTTGGGCTCTGCCTCAGTTTCCTCATCTGGCAATAATATTAGTACCTACCTTATAAGGCGTTATTATTATGAGTTTAATATTGTAAAGTGCTTAGAACTTAGCTTAGACAATGCCTGGCACTTAGTAAGTGACTAATACTCATCATTATTACTTTTGTTGTGAAGTTTCAGTACATAATTTTTTAATTCTTTTTTTCTCACGTGACTTTTGTCATAAGACATTTCCTCTTTCACTGGGTGGAGTGGCTGCGTCATGACTTCCACTTGCCCATCTGGTGGGACCCTTGGGATGCAGCCATTAGTTTGATGCTATTAAAAAATGCCACAGTGGACGTCTTTGGGTGTGAAGCTTTTACTTTTTTTTCTGGTTTTCTCAGAGACCCAGGAGGGGATTTTGGGGGCAAAGTAGGTTTCTCACTGTCCCTCCTGTCTCATTGAGGAAAGAGTCCTGGGGAAAGGGATTTGTGAGGCGAAACACAGCCTGCAGGGACAGTTGGTGCCTGAGGAGGGGGCACATAGCAGTGTGGGGTTCCTCATCCACTCAGGACTCACTGCGGATGCCCTGTGCACCAGGCTAGGCATTCGTACAATGAAGAGAGAGGACTGTCGGTTTCAGGAGATGGATGGTAGAGCAGATCATCTCCTTCCTTGTTGCAGCTGCCCTGGAATCCCAGCCTGTTAGAACCCCAAGAGGCCGTAGCGATCATGTGGTGTGGTCTAACCCTCTGGTTGTACAGGTGGGGAAACTGAGGTAGGCCAAAGGTAAGGGACTCACCCACGGTCACTTGGCTGGTCAGTAGCAGAACCAGAACTAGAAGCTACATCCAGCTCTCTTTCCACTGCACCACAGTTGCTTTCTTCATTCATTCATTCATTCATTCGCTTGCTGACTCAGGAGGAGGAGGTAAGGAGAGCATGGATTTTTTATGGCAGAGAGTCCTGGATTCCTGGATTCCAATCTCAGGTTGGCCTCTGTGTGACCTTGGGCAAGTGACTTCACCTCTCTGAGCCTCACTGGCTTTAAATCTATAAAAGGGAATAATGGTAGTAGTGTTCCCTACCTGGCTTATCATGGAGATCACCTGTGACTGTACATGTTAGATGGAGGCGTGACGCCTGGCACATAGTAAGAGACCCATAAACGTTGTGTTGTTATTACTGTTAACCAATGCATATTACTGATTCTTAAGCTTTGCCAGTCCCTGTGCCATGACGTGAAGATGACTCAGACAGGGTCCCTGTCCCAACAGCCACCCAGGAGGGGCCTTTAAAATATCTG
>NW_006294400.1:4059513-4062763 GCF_000327345.1 Myotis davidii | reverse complement strand
AAGGTGAAAAGCAAACCCAACACAATCCCCACAGCAGCTCCCTTTCGGCTGAGTTGTTGGTTATCACCCAGCGGATTCCGGTGCCTCTGATCCAGTACGACTGGCCGAGGAGGCACTGTGGACGATGGTGTCATTGTTTACAACCACTGTTAGGGCAACAGCAGAGAAACAGCAAACAGCCCACAGCTAAACAGCCAGTTCCAGCCCTTCCCGAGGGCTTGGAGCCCTGGACCCCTGGACCCCTGGACCCCCGAGCCACCTGCCACCCCCAGAGCTCCTCTTTCCAGCTGCTGCTTGGACAGACAGACACACAGGCCAGGACAGTGGCAAAAGTTGGCACCAACACTCCAGCCTTCCTCACCTGCCTGCCACAGGACTGGGGAGGTCACCTCCTCCCTCTGAGGGCCTCTGGGGCTTTGTCCATCAGCCATTCCCCAGACCAGCAGAAGCGGAGTCTCGCCCGGCAGATGTCTGGAGGCCGGGCAGGGAAGGACCTCCCCGCCGCGAGGAGAGCATGTGGAGGTGGTTTAGAAGCATTGGACTCATTTGCTAGCCTCCAAGAGGTGATGGGCTTGTTCTGGGCGAAAGGCCAGGGAAAATGTGCTTTCTTCCTGGGAAGACCCAGTGTGCTGGGGAGAGAGCTTTGTTTCCTGACTTCACAGGGCCCGTGTCTCCCTCCTCACTCCAGGATTCCGGCGGCTGTGCTTTTAATTGAGCCCAAATTGTATTAGGCCACCAAAAAGGCGGGTGTGAAGCCACAGGCTCCTGTAGCTGGGGTGGTCCCCAGGGGAGGGTGGGGCCAGGCCTCGGCCCTTCCCACCCGTCTGAGACACTGGGAAGACAGGCAGATGCAGGCACATCTGGCAATTCACAACTGGACACCCGAGAATCTGCAGAATCCCCCAAGGCCCTGTGTTTTATGGGGAGGCTTCTGGCGGGTGATTTCCTCACGCAAAGGGAAGTGAGGGGGCCCTGCCTTTTGGGCTTCTTTCTTTGGAGACACAGCCCCCCAGGCCTATCCCCACCCCCACAACGGCGTAGATTTCCTAGGCCTTTGAGGATCCCTGGTTACAGCCAGATCTCTGTGCAGTTAGACTGGTGGGCATATTTGGGGTGACGGCGGGGGGGGCCTGTGTAGATGAATTTAATGCTTGGTCTTCATGCCTGCATACAGGCTCCTGTACAAAGGTATGTGTGTGGATGGGGGCATGTGTCTGCAACTCAGGAAAAAGTGAAAGTAAGCCCTTATTCTGTCCCTTTGGTATTCTTTTCATACCAAGCGCGGTTCCAACTGTGCAGCCAACCCCTCCTCCCTCATGAATGGGCCTGGGATGCGGCAGGTTGGGGATGGGAACCTACGGGCCGCGGCCTCCCTGGCCTTGCTCTCCTCTCGGTGGCTGCTCCCCTCTTGCCCACTTCTGCCCTGAGACCTGAAACCCAGGGTCCAGGGAAGCGGTGGCTTCTCCAGCTAATGGCGGTGGCGAGTCGACTAGCGTCCTTTTCTTCCTCTTAGGAACTCTCTGTGGATTGATTCCTGTGCTCTTTACACCATTCTAGTATTTCCCAGACTTAGTGATCCCGAAACATGGTGAACATTGTGCCAACCAGAACTCGTGGGCTCTATTGTGTGCCTAAAGGTGACGGCTGGAAAAAAACCAAATCTCTCAATCGTTGTGAGGAACAATCAAGATTTGGTTTGACCGAATCTTCCAGAACAGCACTGTCTGAAAGAAATACAACATGACCACATATGTAATTTTACATTTAAAAATTTCTAGTAGCCACATTAAAAAAAAAAACTGGTAACATTGACAATATATTTTATTGATCCCAGCATATCCAAAATATTATCATTTCAACATGTAACCAGTATAAAAATTATTACTAGATATTTTATTTTTTTTATATTAAATTTTTAACAGTTTGTATATTTTCACCTACAGACTAGTCACATTTGGGCTTATCTGATGTCACATGCTCAATAGCCATATGTGGCTAGTGGCTACCATATTGGAGAGAGTGGCTCAGCTCTGGAACCTTCTAACAGAAAGGGAAACTCAGTAATAGCCCATGAGAGAAAAGGAAATTTTTATTTTATTAAGAACAGAATAGTACCAGCCTGACTTTTTATTCTCCCCTCCAAAAAAACACAAAATACTGATTAGTGATTAGGGTCTCTGAGTTAGGCAGTCCGGGGAATGCTCTGCTCTCCTCTCCTGCCTGGCCGCCTTCCCCTAACCAGCCCTTCCCTATCCCCCCACACAGGTCTGGTTTCAGAACGCCAGGGCCAAGTTCAGGCGCAACCTCTTACGGCAGGAAAACACGGGCGTGGACAAGTCCACAGAGGCGGCGCTGCAGACCGGGACACCGTCAGGGCCAGCCTCGGAGCTCTCCAACGCCTCGCTCAGCCCCTCCAGCACGCCCACCACCCTCACAGACTTGACTAGCCCCACCCTGCCAACTGTGACGTCCGTCTTAACTTCTGTGCCTGGCAACCTGGAGGGCCACGAGCCTCACAGCCCCTCACAAACGACTCTTACCAACCTTTTCTAATGACTCGCACCCCATCCCCCCCCCAACCTTGGCCCCACAATTTCTTTAAAAAAGAAATTATCTTTAGTTGAATTCCAAGTGTATTTTAAAATAGAGGCTTTGAGCAACTAACTAACCACATTTTAGGATCTCGCCTGGAAACAGAGGAAGACAATAATTGCGCGTCCGGCTAACGCAGCGGTGTGGACCGAGGAATTACTTGGAAGATCTATCTGCAACACAACATTTGTGTCACTGTACAGTTTTGTGGACTGAGCGAGGAAGAACAACAAATAATTTAAGTTGGCTAGAGCTTCTGTATTTTCAAAGACTGCCACGTGCCTTAGGAATACTGTTTTATCTCCATACTTCGGACGACTTGTTCATTTTTCTCTCCCTCTTTTTCTCTCTGTATATTTATGACCAGAGCAAAAATGTAAAAAAAAGAAAAAAAAGTTTGTTACTTTGAATAGTCCTAAAAAAGAAAAAAGGAAAAAAAAAAAAAAGGAAAAATCAAACCCCCTCCAAACGGTCGCTTTGTTGTTTTAGAATTTTAAGGTGGAAGTCTGTTCGAATATCAGAATTTGTAAAATCTAACCAGTAATAAAACCACTTATTGAAACTAGTTGGTGCCACTGCTGTTTAGTGGGGTGAGAAATTCACACGACTTCAGAGTCTTATTGAAGCCTGGAGGTAAATTCCAGCTCCTCCCTCTTTC
>NW_006294400.1:4051247-4058704 GCF_000327345.1 Myotis davidii | reverse complement strand
CATTTAGTTTTAGAAAGAGTGGAAGGCAGGGAGGGAGGAAAAGAGGGAGGGAGGGAGGGAGTGAGAGAGAGAGAGAGAAAGAGAGAGAGAGAGAGAGAGAGAGATACATACATGGATTGGTCGCCTTCTGGCATGTGTCCGGACTAGGGCTGGGGATGGAACCTGCAACCCAGGTAGGTGCCCTTGACCAGAAATTGCACCAATGACACTTCAGGGTGCAGGCTAAGGCTCTACCACTGAGCAACACTGGCCAGGGCCACTGAGCACCTTATACCCCTCATTTCGCACCCTGAGCCCTGCTGCAGAGTACTCTGTTACCCAGCTTCATTGAATGCCAGCAGCTACCTAGCAAGATGTCCCCTGGTGGCTCATCAACTGGAAAATCTGGAGGGAACATCACAGCTGCTTTGAGAAACAGGCAGGAAAGTTTGGCAGGGGAGCAGTCCAGCCCAGGACTGGGGTCTCTCTCCTTCCTTCCATCTGCCATCATTGGTGGGAAAGGGTGGGAGGAGGATAGGAATGGACCGAGTGCTTAAAGCCTGGACTGACTCACTTCCTAAAATGTTAAACACACACACACGCACTGCTATTGTTGTTATTGCTATTTAATGCCTGGCAAGTAGTAGGAATTCAATAAACTTTTTTGTAAACTTTGATATTGATGTATAGCGTGCATAAAGGGCACGTATCTGAAGTGAGCAGCTTGAATAATGTTTTCCAAATGAGCACGCCCATGTGACCCCCACCCAAACCAAGATGTAAGACATTACAGCACCCACAGGGCTCCCTTGGGCCCCGTCCCAGGGAACCCCTCCCAAGTCCCCAATCTAACTTCTAGCACCATGGGTAATTTTACCTGGTTTCGATCAATACACTTTTTTTCTGAATAAATTCAGGATTGTCTCAGGTTAGACAACTCGCCTGGGGTCAGGCAGGATTTGAATCAAGGCTTTTCGCCTCCAGACCCCAACGTCAAGCAGAAACCTACATAGTCACACAGCTAAGCATGGGATTAAGAGCCTCAACTTTTCCACCTGTCAAATAGGGTAATAGAATCACTGATAACTGAAAGAATGTGAGCAGGGAGGCCTGTGGACAGACGCACAGATACACCGCGACTGCAGCTACTCCCAGGGACCCATCTCTGTGCCCACAGACACGCACACACACGTACACTCGGAGGCATTCATGGATGATGGGGAGACCCCCAGGCTGAGGTGCTCACACCCAGACAGCCCCACACAAAGACACACACAAACGCTCGCAGACAGACATAAACAGGCCCAGATGCTCACAAATATATCCAGACAGACACCCAGACCACCCCACCCAGGGAGACCTGCACACAAACCCAGACGTGCACACGTGCGAACATTTGCAGGCACCCAGACGCCCCCGCATCGCCTGGCTGTGCCCCCTGCTCAGGCCCGGACAGAGCCGGGTCCGATGCCTATCTCCTCTGTCAGCACTGCCACCCAGACGGAGTGAGCCCTGGAATGATGCCCGGGGGTCTCCCACCGCCTACGCAGGAGCCAGTTTAGAAGCAGGGCTTGCTGCTGGGCCAGGGCTGGGGGGACTGTGGAGGGGGCATTGCCCTCTGCAGAGCCAGAGACTGAGGGACACACACACACAGAGAAACTCAGAAAGTGGCCGTGACCGGGAGATAGAGAGAGAGGCAGGCAGACTGTGGCAAAGTCTGGGAGACAGACATAAAGGGACTGTGACAAAGGTGCACACAGAGGCAGAGACACAGAGGGCAGAGACAGACAGTAGACTGAGGCAGAGAGACAAGAACAGCAACAGAGTAGTGACGAGGCAGAGACAGGGGTAGGGACCAAGATTTGGAGATGGTGTCAAAGACACAGGAGGAGACACGATGAGACAGAGAGAAAGGCAGGTTGACGTTAAGAAGAGACGGCCCAGAGATAAAGGGACCCCCTGGGACAGACCTAGGGCTGAGAGAGGCCGAGACCGAGACAGAGAGACAGGGATGGTCACTTTGAGGCTGCAAAGAGAGTCACTCAGAGGGAGAGGGTGAAACCAAATGACAAGTAAGAGATCCAGACTGAGGAAGAGACGGGCAAAGGAAGGCAGGCGCTTGGTGGGGAAGGGGTGGAGGCTGCCAGCTCTCGGTCCTCTGGCGATGGGAGTGAGGGAGAAGGTGACACCTGTGGCTCCCCACCTCCCTGCACACCGGCTGCAGAGGGGACCAAGGGCCATCTCTGGGACCCTTTGGGCTCCAATATGCTATGGAGATGGGGAGCCTCCTGGTTCTCGGGACCCGCACCCAGGTCTCGCCTTAGGCGGTCTGCAGGGACTGGGGTCTTGAATGTGACTTTCCCGTGTCCTGTCCCACTCGACCAAGTCTCCTTCTCCCCAGATCTGGGGCAGATGGAAGAGACCTTCCACAGTCTTCTCTGGATTTTGGCAAGGCACTTAGCCACTCTGAACCTCAGTATCTGAATCTGTAAAATGGGGCCAATGGCATCCACCTTGCAGGGGCATTGCTAGGATTCCCTGAGAGAATATGTACCTGCTACATTTGGCGTGTGACTAAAGATGAGGGGGTAGGGGGTCATGGAGGTGTGAGGAATTTTCTCGAGACGTTGGGAGAGTCTCCAAGGAGATGATAATGGCAGTTGGATCTAGAATGAACCGAAGGTGCCTGGGTAGAGAAGGGAGCAGGGCGAGCATTCGGGCAGAGGACACGTCCCGGGCACAGGCAGGATACAGAGCACGTTCGGGAGTGCAGAGCAGTTTAACAGCTGGGGTGGCCCCTGGACAGGTGGGGGAGGCTCAGCTTACAAATGGCTTGAAAACTGAAACTTGGTCCTGGGGGCTTTGGGGAGCTGCCACTGGCCCCTTGTTCTTTCCTGGCTGCAGGCCATTCAATACTCAGGTTGGAGTCCCACGTGGCAAAACCAGCTTCCTGGAGAGGAAGTGTTTGCCTCTATGGCCTGTGTGTCCTGCTGGAGTGGACACCTCTAGGCTCCATCTGCCAGCTGAGGGCCCACAAAGAGCCACCCTGACCCCTCTGGTCCCTGGGGACACTAGGACTGCCAGCAGGCCCTCCAGACCTTCCTCACCACCTTTCCCTCTCTGTCCCTCTCTCTCTCCTTGGCCCTTTCTGGGCACTGGGGCCTGGGGCCTGGAGATGATTTGGCCAACAACCCCTCCCTTTGGCTCCTGGGCTCTCTGGGAGACAGATGTGTCACCAGCCAGCCCCTGTCCAGCAGGAGGGCAGCCTGGGGTGAGGGCAGGGAGAGTCTGGCTCTGCTACGCACTTGCAAGGCCTTCAAAGTCATGATCTCACTGCGTCTGCCCCACAGCTCTATGGAGCGTGGCTTGCCCTTCCATTCCGCAGAGAAGGAAGCCAAGGGGAAGTCATTTGCCCAGGATCACAAAGCTTGGAGACCTCGGCAATATTTTCATTTGCAATTCAATTCAATTCAGCTACCATGTTTCAGTCCCTCCACTGTGCGAGGCACTGTGGCTCAGGGCACCCAGGCAATGCAGGCCCATCCTGGGGTCTTGCAGGGACAGACCAGACATGAGTGCAGCTGGGACTGGGGGCACAAGGGGAGCCCAGAAGAGGCTAGTAACAAGAGATGATGTTTGGGGGGACTTTCTGAGCTGGAAGATCAGGGAACTGACCTAGAAGTGTTTGAGGCTGCAGGGGTTAAGGGAGAGGGCCGAAGCAGGTGCTCAGGCGGTGGTATTTTTCCACCAGCGAGCAGCGCCCACGTGGGCAGCAGAGAATCGCTGCCGAATCTTTGGAGCTGGAAACAGCCTGAGAGCGCCCCTAGCCAGAGCTGTGCTTCAGAACCACTCCAGCCGCTTTTCCAAAACACCCCGACGGGCTCCCCACCCCTCTCTGGGGAGGAGCCCACGGTGGTGTGTCTTACGAAAAGCTTTTTGTTATGAACAATTTCAAACATATACAAAGTGAACAGAAGTGTATGATGAACCTCCAAGTACTCACTGGCCAGCTCCCGCAATTATCAGGATTTACTCATTCCCATAACATCTATTAATCCACCCTCCGCCCTCCCCCCGCCCCCAATCTGATGGTGATGCTTACCCATGCATTTTCATTAGGGATGAGCAGTGTAAGCTCAGAGAGGGGAAGGGACTTGCCTATGGGAACCCAGTCAGGAAGCAGCAGAGCTGGGGCCATCCTGCTAAAGGACTTATTGAGTGCCAGGCCCTGTGCCAGTTACCAATGAATAAGGTGGTCTCTGCCCTCATGGACTCAGAATCTAATGGGGATACAAATATCAAACAGCCTCAAAAGTAATGTCTTAAGATGTCTGTGATGAGACATAAATGGGACCAGGAGAGCATATACACAGGCAAGGGAAATGGCAGCTTCCTGGAGAAAGGTTTCACTGAGAAATCAGATAAGTGAGTGGGAATTAACTCAGCAAGGAGAAGGGGAGGGCGGGGGGAGGCATAACAGCATGTGCAAAGGTCCTGAGGCCCAGCAAGTCCAAGGCACCAAAAGGTGACCAGGGTGGCTGGAGCTCTCAGGCAAGAACCAGGATGGTTGGAGGAGGGGCTAGAGACATGGCCAGGGGCTTTCCAGGCAGCAAGCCTGGGTCTTCATTCTAAGAGTACCAGGAAGCTAGGAGTGAGGAGTGAGGACAGAGGGCACAGAGGTGGATGGGAGGAGGCCCTTGAGGTCAGCCAGATGATGAGACATCTGACTGGATAGAGACAGAGGAGATGGACTGGCCATGTAGGGAAGGAGAGCAGAGAAGAGATGGAGCCACAGCTGAATGGATGGCAGAGCCCTTCCCTGCCTTGGGAAAAGATCATCAGGAAGAGGATAGAGGAAGGTAATCAGGGATTTGGGGTTTGGACTTGCTGAGTTGCATGTGTGGGTTTTTTGTTGTTGTTGTTGCTTAAAATCTTCACCCAAGGATATGTTTATTGATTTTAGAGACAGAGGAGGGGGGTGGGGGTAGAGAGAGACATTGACGTGAGAAACATTGACCGGTTGCCTCTCATATGCGCCTAACCAAGAATAGAACCTGAAACCTTTTTGGTGTACAGGACAACACTCCAAACAAGAGCCATGTGACCGGGGCCTGTTGAGGTTTTGATGCCTTTAAGACATGAAAGTTCTGCCCTAGCTGGTTTGGCTCAGTGGAGAGAGCATCAACCTGCAGACTGAAGGGTCTCAGGTTCGATTCCGGTCAGGGGCACATGCGCAGGTTGCGGACTTGATCCCCAGTAGGGGACATGCAGGAGGCAGCCAATCAATGATTCTCTCTCATCATTGATGTTTCTCTCCCTCTCCCTTCTCCTTTCCTCTCTGAAATCAATAAAGATATATTTTTTTAAAAAAAAAAAAAAAGACAGGAAAGTTCTGGCCCACCCTCCTAGCAGGGGGCTCTGGGACACATGAAAAGGACCTGGAACATTTACCCATCGCTTCTCCTCTTCGAGCTCCCCAGCTCTCCTGGGTGAGTTGGTCCTTAAGCTGGTATCTGGCTCACAAGCTGGTCCCTGCCCACCTCTCTGGTGCAGGACTTGGGACCCACCCATCTCTGGGCTTAAAGCCAGCCAGGTGCACCAAACTCCTCAATGCCTTCCACGCTGGGTGGGCCTCTGCTGGGAGTCCTCCCCCTCCTCTTCCCTTCAACACTCTTGCTCAATGACCCCCTCCTCTCCGGAGCCTTCCCTGCTTAGCCCTCTCCCTGCCTGTCCCTGCTGTAACTTCTGCCCTTGTCATCATAAAGGACTGCGGACTCCTCCCCTCAACCCCACCCACAACAGGGCCTCCGGTGCTGGCCTGTTCCTGCCTGGGTCAGCGTGGCCGGCACAGAGCTGGGCACCGGGTGCCTTGTAGCACCTCTTCAGTAAGTGAGCACATTGATGATGAACCTGTAGGTGCATGTTTGGGGACTATTTTACTCATTTCCCTGCTACTTTCAACTCCACGACTCAGGGTCTGTCTTCACCTTTGTATTATACCCAGCACAGTGCCTGGCAGCGCGTGAACCCTTAACAACAATGGCCTGAATCCTGGAGAGAATAAGTGGGCATTCACTGTGGTTGAGGGTCTAGTCCTTAGAGCTCTGGCCCTAGACCTGTCCTGCCACTTACTGCTGCAGGGATCCTGGGCAAATGACTTAACCTCTCTGAGCTTCCAGCATTTTAAATCTGCAGCCCTGGGGAGTGGTAGCAGCCACTTCGCAGGGTTCTGTGAACACGGAGGGCTGTGACTCCTGCAGCGTGCTTCTGAGAGCTGGTGCCTTATGAGTCTTTGCTCCAGAAGACGCGAGGAAAGGGGCGGGGGGTGTGGGGGGGAGCTCCAGTGTGGGATGGCCCCAGAGGAACCTGGGGTGGGGGTGGCCTTCGGGGCTGTTCCGGGCAGAGGGGGTGGCTGCGGGCCTGGAGCTGTCAGAGGAGGACCCTGGGGACTGGGGAGGGGGCGGAAACCGGAGCCGGAGCCGAGGTGGGATCCGGCGGGGTGAGGAGCCCAGACATCCTGTGGGGGCGCCCTGCCGGGCCTAGCGAAGCTCTCCGGGGGAGCCGGCTGGGGCCGCGGGGACCGGAGGGTGTGGGGCAACGGAGCCCCCGCAGGGGCCGAGCGGAGCGCGCCCCCTGGCGGTGCACCTCGGCACTGCCAGGACTTCGCAGCCCTCCCTCCTCACCCATCTGAAGTCTGCGCTGATGAAATTCCACGAGGGACCTCAGAGTGGAGGTGTATTCGGGGCTCTGGGCGTTTTCCAAGCCTCAAAATGGGCGTAATAATTCCCAGTTCCTAATGTGTGCCAGGTACTGCGTTAGGCTGAGTTGAGTGGCTGTGGCAGCACGGAAACACGCAACATAGGGATTGGCACATAGTAGGTCCCCCCAAATGCCTCCTTCCTTCAGGTTCATTCCTGCGGGCCTCTGGGCAGGGCTCATGGGGGCTCAAGCCTGAGGGGCTCCCTGGGTATGGGAGGGGATGAGTGGGTGCAGGTCCAGGCACCCATCCTGGGCTCCCCAGGGGCTCACTCTGCCCTCCAGTGGCCTCCACGAGAATTGGAGGCTGTCTGTGTGTGTGTGATGGGGGTGGAAGGCTGTGGGTGTGCACTGAGGTGTGTGGGGGGGTGTAGTTCAGGGGCTGTGTTCTGGTCTTTGTGTATCTGTGCGTGTGGTCACGCTGGTGTGGGTGTTAATGTAGGGTGCCTATATGTATTTGTTGAGATGCGTGTGTGTGTGTGTGATCAGGTGTGTGGGTCTGTGTTCAGGGGTGTGTGTACGTCTGTGTGTTCACACAGAGTGAGTGTTCAGGTGTGCACAGGTGTTCAAGGTGGTGTCCGCTTGTGTGCTGCAGGTTGGGGTGTGTGTTAAGGCTTAAAGAGTGACCTGGGCCTGTACAAAGGGGATAAAAAACCCAAACCATGTTTCCAGCTAACAGAGGGAGGCCAGCCCCGGTCCTGTCTCCCTCAGGGACTGTATCC
>NW_006294400.1:4045356-4051207 GCF_000327345.1 Myotis davidii | reverse complement strand
CGCCACCACCCCCCAGACCCGAGCCCAGCTCTCTATACCTCATTCTGGAGATGAGGAAACCAGGCTGAGAGCCAGGAGGGACTGGCCCCAGGAAACTTGCCCAGAAAGCCGCGGAGCCAGGGTACTGGCCGGACTCCCGACTCCAGCCTGAATTCTTTCCTCTCCCAGGAGGGCAGTGTGCACCCTGGGGCCAGGGTGGGGACGGGTTTCTGGGCCGGGCTGCGTGGGGAGCAGGACACAAAGGCCCAGTGTCTGCCCCTGCCTCCCCCTCCCGGCCCTGCCCTGCTCGAGGAGCCAGCCAGGTGGGTGTCCAGCGCCAGGCTGGGCAAGTGCTGCCTGTGGTATCTGCTCACCTGAGGGCCCAGCCCAGTGCTGGACCCACCTGCCCCCCACCCCACGGCTGACTCTCCTTGGGTGTGACAAGGAAACAAAGCTTTGCCCACACTTGGGGCTCCTGGCGCCAGCTCTCAGCTGGCACCCACCCAGGCCTAAAGCGCTCCAGCTTGCCCTGCTCTGAGAAGGGATTGATGGGTAATTAAGATCGTGAGATATCAGCACAACATATTAATAAAATCATAAGAACGGCTACTGTTTGCTGAGGCCTGACTGTGTGTCCTTGCTAAGCTCTTTGTACAGGTTCTGGGGAGGCAGCAATGCCAGGTGGTTAGGACCTTCTGCTCCGGTGCCAGCCAGCTGCTAGGATTATTTCCCAGCTGTGCGACTGTGGCGAGTTGCTTAGAACTCTCTGCCTCAATTTCCCCAGCTGTAAAATGAATGGATATGAGTTAATATATAAAAGTCACTAAAAACCCCTGTCTGGCCGTAACCGGTTTGGCTCAGTGGATAGAGCGTCAGCCTGTGTACTGAAAGGTCCCAGGATCGATTCCGGCCAAGGGCATGTACCTTGGATGCGGGCACATCCCCAGTAGGGGGTGTGCAGGAGGCAGCTGATCGATGTTTCTCTCTCATCGATGTTTCTAACTCTCTATCCCTCTCCCTTCCTCCCTGTAAATAATCAATAAAACATAATTTTTAAAAAATAAAAATAAAAACCCCTGTCTGACATGCAATAAGTATGCTGCAAGGATTAGCTCCTATCAGTATGGTCTTGGCTCCTCTTGGAGACCTAGAAGGTAGGTATTGTGATTCCAACTCTACAGATGAAGAAACTGAGGTTGAGCCATTAGCCATAGGTCACAAAACAGGGGGTGTCCAGGCCGGGTCCTGAGACCGGGCCTGATGCCAAAGCCTGTGCCCGAGGCTGCATTCCCCCCACTGGCATTGCCAGGATAGTTTGCAGCTGATAGGGTTAACCCCCTGATGGTCTACAGTGGTCAGCAAACTGCGGCTCTTGACCCACATGCGGCTCTTTGGCCCCTTGAGTGTGGCTCTTCCACAAAATACCACGCGCGGGCACGCATGTCCAGTGCGATTGAAACTTCGTGGCCCCTGTGCAGAAGTCGGTATTTTGTGGAAGAGCCACACTCAAGGGGCCAAAGAGCCGCATGTGGCTCGCGAGCCACAGTTTGCTGACCACTTTCTAGACTCTAGAAAGTGTTTTTACATGATTGACTTGTTTGACTCTTATCAGAGCCTTAAAATGGGTATTTTTAAAAATTATTATTATTGATTTTAGAGGAAGGGAGAAAGAGAGAGGGGGTGGGGAGAGAGAGAGAGAGAGAGAGAGAAACATTGATTGGTTGCCTCCCAAATGTGCCACCTCCAGGGATCGGACCCGCCACCTTTCGGTGTACGGGACGACGCTGCAACCAACTGAGCCACCAGCCAGGGCAAGAGGGATGTTTAATATTAGCGTCTCCCTTGATAGATGGAGGCCCAGAGAGAGATAGTGCCTTGTCCAAGGTTACACAGCAAGGGAGTGGCAGAGCCAGCGTTTGCTTCCAGGTCTTTCCACTATTAAACGGCATCATTTTCTGTAATTACGGTCTTGGGGTGTATTTGCTGTGCATCAGGCACCTGCCTCCCTCCAGGCAAAGATGGGTATGAGGTGGGGGTGGGGGTAGATGTGTGCTCAGTTGTCTTATTTCACCCTTCCAGCAGCTCTGAGCACGTCTGCCTTCACTCTCCTTCACTTTTAGAAGAGAGGAGGCTTCCCATGTAGGTGAGAGTTACCCCGAATTTCCTACTAGCATGGCCCTCTTTCCTGGTTCCCATACCTACATCCCCACCCCGACCCCCATCCTCCCCCTCCTCTTCCAGAGCAGGGCCAGGCATGCAGCAAGCACTCAATGGCCTGGTGCTGATGGAGGCCTGGATGGCCCCTCCTGGACTCTAGGCGGGATGGGGATGGGGCCTGACCCGGTTCCCCTGGAGGCCCCGGCTGGTGCTAGAGCCCGCAGGGGAGAGGTTAAGAACAAACATTAATTAAATGCCTCCAGCATGCTGGGCTCACGTGCAGGGTGGCCTGGACGTGGGGATGGAGCTCTGGGTGGCCCCCTGAGAGCTGGTCTTCCAACACAGGGGACCCCCAGAATTCCACCCGAGCCCTGGGGAGCTGTCAGAACGAAGCCTCTCTGGGGTGAGCCAGTGTCTGGGGCCTGAGGCTCCAGCAGGCCAGGAAACGCCTGCTGGTGCATTTGTTTTTCCATCAACAACAGGCTTACGTAAACTCCTCGCCCGCTCCGCTCCAAGGCCCCCAGCGCCCACGAGGCAGCCTTATCTGATGGGGGCTCTGCCAGAGCCAGGGCTCCCTGCGTGCCCCGGCACAGGCCCTGCAAAGAGGGGCCTGGTGGTGGGTGGGGGGCGGCGCTTGACATCCCAGACTCCTGTCCTCTCCCCAATCCCAGGCCAGGAAAGTGTAGGGTTCCTTTCCCCCAAAATATCCAAGGGGAGGCGGTCTCTGTCCCGTGTCCCCCCTTCTGCATCCCAGATTCCCAGTTCCCTGTCCTGCGTCCTGCATAGGCCTTTACCTGCGCCCCATGGAGGGAGAGAAGCTGACTGCGGTGAGATGCTGGGGTGCCCCAGCTACCAGGGTCGCCTGGCTCCTAACCCCAGCTTTGTGCTGGTCCAGTGCTGCTCAGAGTACAGTGCACTTGGGAGCAAAGCTTGGCTCACCAGCCTCACCCCCAGAGGTTCTGAGTTAATAGGGCTGGGGCGCCTCCCAGGAATCAGCAATTTAAAAAAAACAAACCCACACAACTTTTTACTTGGAAGAAAATTCAAAATTACAGAAAGTTGCAATGATACAGTGAACTCCCAGATACTCCTCCTATATTCAACAGTTAAAACTTTTGCAACTTTTGCTTTCTTTCTCCACACACACACATCTTTGACGTGTCAATATTATTATTCCCATTCTACAGTTGAGAAAACTAGGGTTAGATGGCTGAAATAACTTGTCCAAGAAAGTGCTGGAGCTAAAAACTTCTGCTTTTTTAATGACATCTTGGGGTTTAATATATTGGGGGTTTGGGGAATGATTAACACTTGCACATGAATTCTATTGTAACTAGGGGCCTGGTGCATGAAATTCATGCATGGGTAGGGTCCCTAGGCCTGGCTGGCGCTCAGGGCCAATCGTGGCCAGGACCTCCCCTTCCCCTGCTGCAGGCTGCCGGCTGGGGTCTTCCTTCATTCCGCGCCGCCCCCTGGTGGTCAGCGCATATCATAGTGAGCGATCGAACTCCCGGTCTCCCAGTCAAACTTCCGAGGGGACACTTTGCATTTTAGCTTTTTATATATATATAGCTTCCTTACTTAAAGGCGGGTCTCTGTTGCTTGTCTCTTGTATATCTTTGCAGAGACATTCTATTCCTATGAAAACATGTCCACAAAATATTTTTTAAACAAATGGGATTGCATTGTCCATGCTGTTCTGTACTTTGCTACCCCCACTTGCCCTTAGCTATGTATTACAGAAATTTTCCCACATTGCATTATAAAACTGCTTTATTCTTATAAAACAGTGAATGGCATTCCCGGATGTATTTCACTAGTCCTCTGCTGACAGGAAATTAGGCTATTTCCAATTTATTATTATTATAAACAGAACTGCAATAAATAGCTGCATCCATACATTAATTTGCACACATGCGAGTATGTTTGTATGGTAAATTCCTAGAAATGGGATTGCTGGGTTAAAGGGTATGTACATTTTTAATTTACTTAGATATTGCCAAGTCGCTCTTTAGGGAGGTTGTACCAATTTGCCCTCCCACTTGCAATGAATAGGAGTGCTTGTTTCCCACACCCTTGCCAACACAGCATGTTATCAAACTTTTTGATCTTTGTCAATCTGTTAGATATAAAATGATATCTCGTAGCTGTAATTTCATTTCTCCTGCTGCAAGGGAGGTTGACTGTGTTTTCATATGACTAAGAATCATTGACATTTCCTTTCCTGGGAACTGTTTGTTTATATCCTTTGCCTGTCTTTAATTAGGTTGGGGTTTTTTTCTTTCTGATAGTAGGAGCTCTTAAAATAGCAAGGATATCAGCCCTTTGTTAATAACATATGATATGTCTATAATACATATGTCTTTTGACTTTGTTTATAGTATTTTTCATGGATAATTGAAAATAATTTTATGTGGCCAAATTTGTCAACCTTTTAATTTGTGGACTCACTAAAATGTTTTTATATTTTAAAGGGCCTTCCTTACTCTAAGAATGCTTTTGAAATTACTCTCATGTTTTATTTATTCTAGAATTTACTTTGGTGTACGGTGTGAGGTAGGGGTTCAGCTGTTTCCATAGATGGCTATTGAATTATTCCAACACTATTTATTGACTAATGCATCTTTTCGCTGTTGAATTAGCAATGCCACTTTTGTCATGTACAAAAGTTACTAATGCAATAACTAAATTCCTACAGGCATTTAGTTATTGCATTAGTTATCCAGGTTGCAGCTGAGGCTGGGTACATAGAGATGAAGGGAGAGAAGTGGTTGAGGTTGGGGGTGGGAAGAGCTGAAATTTCTTTAAAAACCTTTGCACTTGTCAACTCCTAATGGTGACCATGTACTTTTTTGTTTTGTTTTTTTTAGGTTATATATCCACTATTTTTTTTTTAATTTTTTGAATGTGGCATAACATACATACAGTAAAGTGTGTATATAGGTGTATGGTTTGGTCATTTTTAAAAAGCTGTGTATGTATACCCATGTAACCATACCCAGATCAATGTGTAGACATTTCCCAGGGAGTTCCATTTCGCCCCTTCCCGGTCTATATCTGCCCCCATAGGTAACCATTATCCTTTTACTGTCTTGAATAGTTTTGCCTGTCCTTGAACTTCTGGCATAATACTCCTTTGTGTCTGGTCTCCTGGGCTCAGCACAATAAAGGTGAGATAATAAAAATATCATTCATGTGGTTGCGCGCACTCCGGTGGTTCATTCCTTTCTTACTGCTGTGCAGTACCCCATTGTAGAAACACACCACGACTCCCTTATCCAGCCTCCTGCCGATGGCATTTGGATTGTTTCCAGTTTGGGGCCATTATGAGCAAGGCTGCTGTGAACAAGCGTGTCAGGCCTTTTGGTGGCCACCAGCACTGTGTCCTGAGTACACACCCAAGAGTGAAGTTGCTGGATCAGAGGGTAGGTGTGTATTTAGCAAAGCAAATACTACTTTTGTTATAAAAGAAATTTGAAAGAAAGAATAGTGCTTTGTTATCACTTTAAAAGGAGTATGTAGGGAGTATCGTATGGGAGGTGAAGCCAGAGGTCTCTGGGACCCCACTTCCATCTTTTGGGGTGTGTGGCTTGGATTCCAGAGGGGAAGGTTAAGCACAGGTTGCGGGTGGGACAGGGCGGGTATGAGTGGTGCCTGGGCCCACTCAGTCTGCCTTCCAGGGACCAGGACTGCCAAGATGTTGTCTCCAAGGGGC
>NW_006294400.1:4030254-4045307 GCF_000327345.1 Myotis davidii | reverse complement strand
TTTTCCATCTGTGCAATGGGCTGGGGAATAGTGGACTCAGCAGCCTCTGAGGCTTCTGAGGCTTTGGGGTCTTTGGGCATCTGCCTGGCAGCCTCTTCTTTAAGCTCCTTTCCTCGAACCCCCTTACATCCCCAAGGCTGCTGTCTGTGGCAATGCTGACTCTGGTACGTTGTAAGGGGTGGGGGAGGTCCCCGAGCCCTAAAGCTTCTGCCAAGGTGAACTCTGCGATAGAGGCCCCAGAAGCCTCCTCTCATCCCCAACCTGGCCCCAGCTGTGCCTCGTGCTCCCTGTGAACAGGAAAGAGGCCGGGAGGAGGGGTGAGGTGTGCCGGCTTCAGCTGTTTCCATGAAGTCCGAGCAGCTGCTGCTTAGTTTGGCAAGTTGTTCTCCTAGGGCCATGGTTCTCAACCTTCTGGCCCTTTAAATACAGTTCCTCATGTTGTGACCCAACCATAAAATTATTTTCGTTGCTACTTCTTAACTGTAATGTTGCTACTGTCATGAATCGTAATGTAAATATATGATATGCAGGATGTATTTAGGCGACCCCTGTGAAAGGGTCGTTCAACCGCCAAAGGGGTCGCGACCCACAGGTTGAGAACCACTGTCCTAGGGACATGCTGGGCAGTCAGATCAGCCCCAGCAGAGCTCAGGACTTACCCTTGTACCCAGAAGCTAAGCAGAAGTGCCTACCAGCCTAACCAAATACTCCTCGGTCTGGGGGAAATACGTAGCAGAGTATTTAACTGACTCAGCAGTGTGGTGGCACTGCTCACAGGGCCAGCTGAAGATGCCCGCTCAACCCCGAGTAACACCAGTCCACAAGTGAAGTCACTTATTTTGGGGCGGGAGGGGGGGTCGGAACTAAACTAAAGACCTCAGAACAGCTCTGGGTTCCCATCCTGGCCCTGCTCCTTCCTGAGCTACAGGTCCTCTGGGGGGATATTCACTCCCTTTTTGGTTTGTTGGGAGAATTAAATGAGATCATGTCTACAATGTGCTTCTCTCAGTGCCTGACGCACAGTGGGCCATCAGCAATATTTACTGAGGGCCTATACAGCAATTCTCACAGTCCTGGAGGACGGTTGGGACGGAGTAGAGTGAGGTGGGGTGGTTATAAGTCCCAGGAGGTGGGGCTTTGGCCAAGGATGGCTTCTGTGAACAAAACACACAAGCGTTAGCCACAGCTTGAAACATCACGTGACCTTTCGGAGTCCTGTCTGAGTGTACTTTCTGGCTCTCCTTTGACTGTGTTTAGGGAAACCCTGACTCACACCCAGATCCTTCTCTTCCTTTGTTGACCACACTCACTGTCCAGCTCATCTAGATGTTGGACTCAAGCCCGGAGTAAACAGCCAATTAGACTGTATTAGAAGTTGCAGTGATACTACTACTAACATCAGTTCAACTGATAACTATTGTATGTCTGCCCACTTGCCTGTTTCCACATGATAAGGAAGTAGCTGCATGAATTGTTTGGAAGGTATATTTACTAGTAGGATGGTGTCTCAGTCCATTCAGGCTGCTATAATAAAATATCATAGACTGGGTAGCTAATAAACAGCAAAAAGTTATTTCTCACGGTTCCAGAGGCTGGATGTTCAAGATCGAGGTGCTGGCGGGAGATCCAGTGTCTGGTAGGGCCCTAGTTCTGATTCATAGATGACTGTCTTGAGGGTGTGTCGTGTCCTCACATGGCAGAAGGGATGAGGGAGCTCTCTGGGGGCTCTTTTATGAGGGCACTAATCCAATTCATGAGGGCTCCACCTCAGGACCTAATCACCTCTCAAAGGTCCCACCTCCGAACACCATCACACTGGGGTCTAGGCTTCAACATATGAACTTTGGGGAGACACACTCAGTCTGCAACACTCAGTGTCCACCCCATTACTCGGAATGGCTCAAGGTGTGGGGACGTGGGGCAGGGTCGGGAGTTTTGGTGTCCTCCGAAGCGTCTCACATCAGTGGTCAGTGACGGGCCACTTGCTTGCTGGTTGGGAGGCCATGTGTATGTGTATAAAAATGGCCCAGAGGAAACAAATGGGTTTTAGATGTGAGCTCCAAGTCAACAGTCGCTAGGGCAGTCACTGGATGCGGCTATTAATTTGTGATCACGCTGCTTGAACATTGGCAACTCCGAGTAGCTCCAGGATGAAATGAGGCAGAAATTGATTTTATTTCGCTGTGGTAATTGTCTGCCTCGTTATGCAGGAGAAGCCACTTAGTAATATTACCAGAACCAGCATCAATTAAACACTTTGTGCTAGGTACTTTTATCTCCCTAAACTCCTGGAAATGACCCCCAATATGGGTGTGATTATTAGTTCAGAGAGAATAAGACTAACTCAGCTAGTAAGTGGCACATCCAGGATTTAAACCCAGGTTTGCCTGTCAGACAGCAAAGTCCACGCCCTAGACACCTAGCCAATACTTTGCCCTGCTTTGGGGCCCTGGAACGCACCAAGTCCAAAGCTCCCTATTCTCCTGGCTGGAACCAGAATGTCAGGAAAGGAAGCTGCTGGATGCAATGTCAACATAGAAAATCCACAGTTAATTCATACAATCAACGCAGTATCAGTTAAAATTCCAATTTCTCATTAAACTTGTTCATCTGATTCTAAAATTCACACAGAAAGGTGAAAGTGTCAGAATGGCTAAGACAATCCTGAAATAGACCGAGGAAGGAGTCTTACTCTAACACATATCCTGATTTATTACAAAGCTTTGATAGTGAATACACCCTGATGATTAACACAGGGGTGGACAAATAAATCAAGGGAACAGAAAAGAGCGCCCAGAAGTAGACTCAAGTTAGATAGGATCTTGGTGCGTGATCAAAAGGCATTACAAATCTGGAAAAGAATAGACTATTCAGAATTGGAGTTTGGAGAAGCTTTATGTACGGAAAACATAAAATTAGACCGATCTCACACCAACACAGAAATAAACTTGAGGTGAATTAATGACTTAATTGTGAAAAACAGTCTTAAAATTTTGTTGAAGAAAAGTGGGAGAATTTCTTTATGGCTCAGGACAGAGAAGGAGTTCTTAAGCAAGTTACAAAAGCTAAAAAAAAAAATGTTAAGGTTAAGTTCAACCAAATTAAGTACTTTTGTGCAGTAAAAAGCATTTGCAAAGTTAAAATGTGAGCAAGAGCCAATGGGAAGACATTTTCAGAATTCATAACAGACACATATAAAGAACTCCCATAAATCAATGAGAAATGGACAAACAATCCAATGGAAAAATAAGGAGAAGATATGAAGAATTCACAAAAAAGGAAACAGGAATGGTGAGTAAGTATAAAAAAGATGCTGCCTGGCCAGCATGGCTCAGTGGTTGGGCGTTGACCTATGAACCAGGAGGTCACAGTTCAATTCCCCGTCAGGGCACATGCCTGGGTTGCGAGCTTGATCCCTAGTGTGTGGCATGAAGGAGGCAGCCGATCAATGATTCTCTCTCATCATTGAAGTTTCTATCTCTCTCTCTTCCTTCCTCTCTGGTATCAATAAAAATATATTTTTTTTAAAAAAGAAAAGATGCTTAGCCATACTACAGATCAAATAAATGCAAATTAAACATTTCACACACATCAGATTGGCAAAAGTTAGAAGATTTGACACTATTAATGTTGGCAAGGACATTGGAAAATGTGAGCTCTCAGATACTGTAATTTGGCAATATCTACAAAAGTCGGAAATATGCATAGCCAGTGACCAGTAGTTCTGTTCCTAAGAATGGACCCTAGAGAAATCCTCGCACAGTAGTCAAGGAAACATCACGGATGTTAAACTTGGAAATCACTTATATATCTATCAGTAGAGTAATTAAATAAATCAACGTTATACCTATTTGTATAGTAGTATAACATCCTGTAAACTAAATGGCCTTGAGTTACACATGTCCACCTTGGGTAAATATAAAAAAGTATAATTTGGGTTGTAAGTGTTATCGGTTGAATTGTGTCCCCTCAAAAGATATGTTACAGTCCTAACCCCTGGTACCTATGAATGTGGCTTTATTTGGCAATAGGATCTTTGTAGATGTAAACAAGTTAAGGTGAAGTCATTAGGATGGGCCCTAATTCGATATGACGGGTGTCCTTATAAGAAGAGAGAAATTGGACACAGACATACACAGAGAGGAGAGCACAATGTGAAGACTGAGGCACAGAGGGAACATGCCACTTAGCGACAAAAGCAGACACTGGAATGATGCAACTGCAAGCCAAGGACCTCCAAGGATTGAGAGCCACCGCTTGTGGACCCCAACAAGAAAGATTTGTTTGATACGAACCCTGAGAAGGAATTTATCTGTTGAGATGAATGCCCCATGGTCAACCAAGCGCCCGAAGTTTATGAGTAATGAGAGTCTAGTGGCCATTTGCTGGCAGGGGACCCTCAAATACTCCGTGTACCAGGAAGACCCGCACATTGAACTCTGTGCCTCCCCAGTTAAGCCCTGCTTGTTTACGCTGCCTGAGTCAACCACTGCAGGGAAGCCCTGGTTTCATCTTTCAACCAATGAACTGAGACCTGCCCCGTCCAATCAGACTACACAAATTGTATCCTCATTTACATCTATATTAACCATCACAGCTGCACAATTTGGACCAATCAGAACAGTACAATTTATAAACCTCATTTACATAAAATTGGAAACTTTCTCTATGAAAGGCAGCCTCCCTTTTGTCTCAGTGGAGCACAACTTAGGTTGCTACCTCAATCTGCATCCCCCTGGGCGGCAGCTCCTTTTGCTCAAATAAATGCTTTTTTTATTCTTGATTATAGTCTAAATATAATATTAGTTTACACACTGGACGTCAGAAGAGGCCAGAGGAATTCTACCCAGAATCTCAGAGGGAGAATGGCCCTACCTATACCCTGAGTTCAGACTTCTAGCTTCCAAAATGGTGAGAGAATAAATTCTAGTTGTTTTGAGCCACTTCGTTTGTGGCAAACCTCTGAAACTACTATAAAAAGTAGGTTGAAAATGCTAAGTATAATATGACACCATTTATGTAAAATTTTAAAACACATTCAACAATATTGTGTATTGCTTATGAATGTAAAAAGTGGACCAGGAGGATACATACCAAATTCCTGATGGTCGCTGCTTCTGTGCAAGGAAAGGACATGGAACTGGCAGTGGTATAAAAAGGACTTTAGTTTAAAAACCTTCAACATCTGTTTCTTTTCTTAAAAATGTCTAAAGCAAAAATGACACATCGTCTACTTTTGTCAACTCGGGGTGGTAGGGATGCATGGGTATGTGTGCTGTTTTAGCCCCTGGGTTCTCTGTTGTCACTGAATGTGTATCTGTGACCATATAAGTATCTGGGTACATATGTAAATTTCAAATCTTGCTTAATGGGTATGTGTTTCCCATGCTCCTCCTTGCTCTGGCCACCTTGCCAACATCTTCTGCTGTACAAACTCCCATGGTGCCCCCTGGCATGCTGGGAGCAGCCTTGTTGGGCCTATACCCGGTGGCCTTGGGGGACAAGCACAGCTTGATGGAGTATCAGAGACCTGCATTCTTCCTGCCTCTCCCTAGAGTAGCTCTTGAATTTTCTGGGTAACAAACACCTCCAGAGTGGGAGGCCACGGTGGTGTGGACCTGGCAGGGGCGGGGGCAGGGACTGTCTCCCTCAGGCTCTGTCCACTCTGAATGATTTGATTCCTAGAAGCCAGGGCCACAGATGGCAGGAGTAAATGTCTCCCCAAGAAAGCAGCATGACCCAGGGCCAGGCAGGGACAAAGCTTGGGCTGAGCAGGGCCTGTCCCCACTGCTCACTGTCTCCTTTGAGACCATGGGCAAGAGGCTCCCACCTCTAAGCCATACACCAAGCGAGGGGCGTGAATGAGAACAGGCTGGCCAACGGCACACGGCGCCACGTCACACTCCTGCGTCCAGGCAAGACATCACTAACCAATCAGCACGTTCTCTGTCTGGGTCCCATAGAGCCTCAAAGCTTCATTCCTTGTGAAGCAGACCTCGGGGACCAGTCAGCCCTAGCTACATGGAGGAAACCAACCCTGATGTGGATGAGCCCTCAAGGTCTTTCTGACTAGAATGTTCTGGAATCCCAACCCCTGGGTGGCAGTAAAACATCCGGGAACCTTTCTGTTACCTCATCTGGAAAACGGGAACAAGATCCCTCTGAGGTCTGCTATTAGACTAATGGAGTAGGAGGTGGGAAATGCGCTCACAGTGCGCGATACTGAGCATATGGGGAGGACATTTGTGCCCCAGAAAGTGCAGAAGAGGTTGGCACAGTAACTGGTGGGGGCGGGGGTGGGGGGCGCAAAGGGCAGTGCCTGAATCTAATGATGAACCTTTCCCGTGAAAGAAAGAGCATTTGTAAAAATCCAAGTTTATAGAAACAGGTCCTCAACATTTTCCTCTTTCCTTCCGAATCTGACAAACGATTTTTATCTGTTAGGACCAGGGGGTTGGGGGAGGGAACTGGATTCCAAGTCCATCCTTGGTGTCTTCTCCCTCCTTCCCCCCAGGCTGGGAGGGGCAGCCTAGATGCCCTGGGCTCCCAAGCGCACTGTGCAGGATACACACCCAAACTCTGCAAGGTTGAAAGTAGTGATGATGATGGTACTGTTGGTAGCAAACAGATATAGCTCCATGTATCATGCATTCTTATTTTTTAAGCATGGATTCACTTTACCCTCACAACAACCCATCAGACAGGGACTGTGATCTCCATTTTCTAGATGAGAGAAACTAGAGCTCAGGGCTGTAAGTCGCCTGCCCAAGCTCATACGGCTGTGGAGAGTTTGGACTTAGGTTGTCCCCAGTGGCAGTCCTTCCTGCCCTTCATAAGGTGGCTGCCACCACTCCCATTTAACAGGTGAGGAGACTGAGCCTGGAAGAGGACAAGTGCCCAAGTTGCCCAGGCCTCTGAGAAAGCAGAGGTGCTTGTCACCCCGCTGCCTGGCTTTCCCCCGCTCCAACCCAACTTCCCTGGGATACGCATGCTCTGAGGAAAAATAGCAGAGTGTAGGGGCACCACGTTGGGGTTTGTTTGAGCTTGCAGGCATCCCATAGGGACCCCAAGCCCACTGTCTGCTGGGAAGGGATGAGGCTGCCACCTGGAAGGGTGGAGGTCTCTGGTGGGCCCATTGAGCGGCCTCTTCAGGGCTGAGCAGGGGGCAAGTCTTGAGATTGCCAATGTGGCTGGGCCCCTCCTCAGGGTGTAGGAGTCTGCAGGACTGACCACCTTCTGCCCTCTTGGACCAGGAGAGCAGATGAAGTGGGGCCATTTCTGGGCTGTGTCCTGATTGTTGATATACAAGCCTCCTCCTCAGAGCCCAGATCCGTGGCTCCTCCCACAGGGTTATTTAGACCTGTTTCTATGTGGAGCAGATGTCCCCAGGGAGTCCACGCTGGTGAGACGGGGACGGGCTTCTGAGCACAGTTATTAGAGGAAACTTCAGGAGGTTGGCCAGGCTGGCGCTGAGCCCATGTCAGAAACATGTGCATGCACGCACGTACACAGACACACAGATTCACACACACACACACACACACACACACACACACACACACACACAGCTCTGACTCACACTCTCATGCCAACACGGACAGACTCTCTCCATCACCACACACTCTCCTCCTCCCCCACACACTCATTCTCACGTCCACACCCGCACACTGTCTCCAGCTCACGCTCTGTACACCCACCCACCAGAGACGGTGGGGGTGGAAAGATCCTGGCTCAGGGACACTCATGCCTGGTTTCCAACCCCAGGACTTCTCACCGTATAACCGTGAACAAGGCACCTCTTCTCTCCCAGCCTTTCTCTCCTCATCTGTAAAGTGGGCATAATAATTCAGTAGAAACCTCTCAACTAAGCCATTTGGTCCAAGTAGTTGATCAGGTAACCAAGAGTTTGGGTAAGAAAGGCAACCATTAAAAAAGGACTTACGAGCCCTAGCCAGTTTGGCTCGGTGGACGGAGTATCAGCCTGGGGAATGAAGGGTCCCAGGTTCAATTCCAGTCAAGGGCACATACCTTGGTTGCAGGCTCAGTCCTCAGCCCTGGCCGGGGGCCCATGCAGGAGGCAACCAATCCATGTGTCTTTCTCATGTCGATGTTTCTCTCTCTTAGTCTCTCCCCCTCCCTTCTACTCTCTCTCAAAGAGTCAATGGAAAAACATCCTCTGGTGAGGATTAACAACAACAAACAAACAAACAAACAAACAAATAAATTGCACAGAAAATTTGGATTAAAAAAAAAGACTCATAAATACCTTAGACATTTTGTTCTAACGTAAAACAGTCGGTGTGGGCCAACGCCGCTGCTCCGAGTTCCTGGGCTCTGGCTGGAACTCGCCTTTGTTTTGCTGGCGCCCACAGATCGTTGCTAAAGATTTCCAGTTCTGTTTTTTCTTTTTGAATGGAATGCAAGGACACTTGTGAAGCCATTTGAACTTGGAATTCTACGTTGTTATTATCCCCTCCCACCCCGGATCGCTCCCAAAACCAAATCAACAGGTTTATTTTTAGCAATTCATTTTTATTGCATATTTCCAAAGCATTAGACCGAATTTTTCCTCAAAGCATTACTTTCTTTTTTTTTCCCCCTTTGCAGTCAGATTTTATTATTTTTGTCTTATTTAGCTAAATTCTATAATTACAACAATAAATACTTACAAGTTGGCCAAACCTTTTTGGGAACAAACTCTCCTGATGCTGGTAGCTCACAGCTCAGCCAGTGGGAACAGAGCTCGGGCAAGGTGGAGAATGTTCTAGAAGCTTGAGCCATCAGCATTGGTGGCCAGCATCTGCATATTTTTACCAGGGACTGGAGGGCAGCCATTAGTCCAGGACATCAGCTAAATGCAGGTCGGCAAGGATAACTTCTCCCGGGCCCAGGTCACAAGGCTATTGGAGGATCAGAAGCAATTTAGGTCTCTCTCCCAGCACAAGGGGACCCTCAGGGAACCATAGCTCTGGTGGCTGCCCTGCACCCCCGGCCCCTTGCACATCCCGTCACGGCCCTTGTGAGGGTCAGTGACTGACTCCCTGCCCTTTGGGGCTTCTTGAAGGAAGGGGCTCCTTCCTCTCTGTCTCCTCAGAGCCCAAGGCCAGAGTTTGACGTAGTTTCTGGCTCCAGAGCCTGTGTCTTTACAACAGAACCATGTGCTGCACACATAGGTGCTGGCACTGTCACTGCCCAGTGCCAGGCATCCTTCCGAAAACCAGGAAAGGACTCTGCCTTTAACAACCCATTTCCAGGTCCCTTGTGAGTGCCCCATGAAGGGTCTTGCAGCCCAGGCAGCTGCAGGGAGAGCTGACTGCTGTCCAGAGCTATACTCCTTGCCCTGAATGGAACGAGGGAGGGAGGCAGGTGGGCCACGGTGTTCCTGGGGCTCCCACTGGGGGATCCTGTACAGATGTCTAGTGGGAGGACACAGTTTGGGGCAGAGAGTCCCATTATATTCAACAGCTCCAGCCTCCAGGGTCTTTTTGCTGAGGAGCGGGTGCCGATACTGTTGGGGTCAGCCCATGTTGGGTGGGACACGGGTGGGAGGGGCAGGAAAAAGGGGGGAGAGCTTTCACTCACTAGAGAGGCCACCACCACAAAATGAAAATTCCATGATTTCAACCCCTGGGAAAGATGACTAGTTTAGTAGTTTCACAACTAGGCTCTAATTTCTGGTTTGAGCTTAGCTGCTGCATAATAATAATGGTAGCTATCCTTCTTCAGGAATTTCTGGTATCAAAACCCTTTCCCACCCTGATTTGCATTGATCATGAGGCAGGTATTACCGTCTCATCTTGCAGGAAACCTAGATGACTTGGTCAATGTTCCAGGGACAAAAAAAATCACACCTGACAACATCTCATTAATCTAAGTGTGGAGAAGCTATCAAACTCAGTTTTCACTTGAAACCTCAAATTTTATCATTGGCAACCAACACCAATAGTTTTCCTTGAAGTGACAGGCTCACTCCTTTCATTTCTGAAGAAATTTCTGCCAGATACCCCAAGTCTGATTAACCAAAATTTACCCACGACTTGAAAGAACTTCCAAGTAGAAATGGTATTCTATGAAAAAGTGGGTAGTTGAGCTGGCAACTCAAACAACCATTGCTATCTTGTCCAATGATTGTCCAGGAGACAACCATTATATTGAAATGTGCAGCAGAGGGGCTTTCTGTGCTCTTCCCATTTTTTTTCACACAGCATATTAAAAAGGTGTGTGCTCCCAAGTTGAGACTTAATTATCTTTGCCATTTCCACTGATTTGTCAGGGGAATTTTAAGAAACTGCAGTGTGTGGTGGGGAAGAACACAACGATTCCTCGTACCGTTGGACGGCATTGCCTTCATTCATTCAAACCACATCAGTGCAAATGTCAAACCATGAAAAAGAGAAAAGCAGATACCTTTTAAGTAATACTATAAGACATATCTGACTTGCAACGCCTCTAAGAGAGTCTTGGGAATGTCTGGGGTCTGCAAATCACACGCTGAAATTGCCGATTCTATTTAGTGAGGTGCTGTAATGACTTAACTGTGATCAGACATTTAAATGTCTGGTGCAGTCCTGGACATGACCAACCTCAGCTTGTTTCCTTTCCTTTTTCAGTTATGCTCCCAATGACCCCTTCCTTAAGAAGGTTAAAACCCCTTCATTTATTCCATTAGGTAGAAACAACAGGACCAGCCCTCCCCTCCATCCACCCCCCCCCACACACACACATTTGGGAGACCCAGGGAGACCTAGGGAGACCTCTATAGTTCTATGGGTCTTTGACCCACAGGTGATACAGAGAATTCATTGTTCACATAGTGAACCACAGTTTTGAGCTGGTCAATGTCTGAGTCCTGATATGATTCTGAAAGATGCTTTGACAAATATTTCTAAGCCTTAATATTATAATATATTCTTTCATCTTTTCCCAATTCTGTCCTTTTATCACCATGACCAACCACATCCAAAGAGTCAGGAGGAGAGATTTCAATTGCTATCTTTATATATATATATTTTATTGATTTCAGAGAGGAAGGGAGAGGGTGAGAGAGAGATAGAAACATCAATGATGAGAGAGAATCATTGATCAGCTGCCTCCTGAACGCTCCCCACTGGGGATCGAGCCCACAACTCGGGCATGTGCCCTGGCCAGAATCGAACCTGGGACCCTTCAGTCCGCAGGCCAACGCTCTATCCACTGAGCCAAACCAGCCAGGGCTCTATTGCTATCTTGTCCAAGGGTATTGGCTAGGCTATGCCTTCAATAAATTAAAAGTAAAATAATAACATAATATGTTTTAAATATCTTAAAAGTAAGCACTTTTAAAGATTACAAAGATAATCTACACTTTACATACCAACGAGGCTGGTGTCTATCAGGATGCCAATGACAGTGATATTCTAAAGATTCTAAAGCCATTAGCGTGAGTGATAGAAAGAGCAAAGGAACCAACAGGGAATCCATCATGTAAATTCCTGGCCATTCAGAGCTTTTGTAAATATTAGGAAAGTGCTTCTTGTCTGAATTCATTTCCAAGTCTGCTTTCTTGTTAAATCTGATTATTACTAATATTCTCAACTCCCCCGCTCCCTCCCTCCCTCTCTCCTTCCTATCTTTCCCTCCGTCCTTCTCTTTTGCAGACATCTCTGAGAAAGCTGGATGGGATCCTCGCCCTGCACATATTATAATGAATCAGCTGCTTTTCCAACATCCAAGACGACCAGGCCCAACAAGAGTGAAAACATTTTTCTGGAGGTTAAAGGAGAAAATAGTTATGTAAGAGTCTTGGTGCTTGCTAGGTGCTTTAGGTATCATATATCAGTGAGGTAGCCGGACTGGGTGTGAAAGGGGAATTGTCAGACAGTAGGAAGAGTGGCCCAGAAAAGGCAGAGTAAGGTTTGAAAGACACACTTGGCTGAATTTTATGAATTGCTAGAGGTTGGCCTCTGCATTTGGCCTCTACTCATGCCCTGCTGGTACCATCCCTCCCTTTTGCTTCTCCAGGGACAAGCGGGACTTCCCAGCCAGGGTTTCTGCCATGGCTGATCAGCAAGTCACTGTGCAAGGCATTCATTCAATAAACATTTCTTCAGAATCTTTTCTCTTTCAGGCTCTGGGTTGGATGCTGGGGTTATAGGCATTGCTCTGTGCTTGCCCCTGACAAGCTCTTGATCTGATAGAGGAGTCGGACCATTAATTGTCAGTCATTATGATAACGTTTATGACCCAGGGATGTCCAAGAGACTGTGAGCCCAAGATCAGCTACTCTGCGTGCTCTACAGGGGAAGTGGATAGGGTCTTGAAGGATGAGTAGGAGTTTGTCAGACAAACAAAGGTCCTCCTAGGCAAAATCTTATGCAGAAGCATGTGGAGTTTTGAAAGAACATAGTTTACGCAGGGAGAATGAGAAATTAGAGGACCACTGGTTAATGGGAAGGGATGAGGGTGATTATGGAAAGGTATAGAAAGAAACAGGTGGCAAAAAACCTTGAATGTCACTGTGAGAAGTTTGATGGGGAGAAGTCAGCCAGATAGTATGGGTCAAACTCAAGCCTGAGTTTGCTGAACACTCAAGGCACAATCTTCAAAGAGTGGGAAGTTCCCAGCTCTGACCAGAGGCATCTGATCTGCTTCCTACTGGAATAGAAACCAATTCCAGGATGTTGGAAGCCCCAGAACAGCTGGATGGGGTAGGCACTGGGACCCCTGGCTGTGAAGGCCAGGGATGAGAAAACAAGAATTCAGTTCATTTCCAAGTCATCCAAAGCAATGCTGGCCATCTAACAAATGTTTGTCCTGCTCCTCCTGGATGCAAGACCGACTGTCAGTGTGTTCAAGATCAAAAACTCATAGCTGAGACCTCGGTTCTAGTCCCAGCTCTGCCACTAATTTCCTGCATGCATTTGGGGTAAACTGCTTTTTCTTCTTGGGCCAAATTTTCCCCATTGTAACAGTTAGATTTGAAAATGTTGACTATGACTTCCAGTTCTTATGGTCTGTGACTCTGACTTGCTCTCTGATCTTGGGCAAGACCTTTCCCCTTTCTAGGCCTCACTTTCCTCATCTGTAAAATGGGAGGGAGGGCTAGATTCAGCTCAAGATCCATGAAGCCTGTGGGATGGACACCCAAGCCCCTGCCCCCCATCCCCCACCACACACACACACACAGCCCAGGGTCCCGGGCCATCCCTCCAGCACACTTTGGCTTCCTCTACTTTTCTCATCAAGATGCAACATACTTTAAATAGCATCTGCATGACTGGCTGGTTTTTTTCTTCCCGGAGAAGCTCTCTACAAAGTGTGCCAAGTGGCAGCTGTCAGGGCCGAGGTGGCATTTCCCTCAGTGATGCTGACAGCAGCTGTCCTGGCGCAGGCTGAATGGAATGGAAATGACATCATGTTTATTCAGGAAAGACGTTCCCAGCCCCAGATCAGTGTCAGCAAGATGCTGGGGTGCTCGAGGAGGAAAACACGCTCGAGACCAGGCACTGGATCTCCTTTCCTGGAACACACGCTGCAGCACACAGCACACGTCTCCCTCCCCTCCCCCCTTACGCACACGCACAGCATACACCACCCCCTGGGACCCCACACAAACAGGTATTTACATATACCACACCCCTCACGTACACACAAACACATACCAATGCATGCGCATATTACGCATCCTCCCCCCAAAACATGTCACTAAACACATGTCAACACATGCCACACTGACAGCACACATACCTGCACCACACACACACACACATCCTGCTCAGTCCTGGAGACGCTACTGCCTGACTGTGTGACCTTAAGCAGGTAACTCAACCTCTCTGAGCTTTAATTCCTTCATCTGTAAAGGGTGGGCAATGATTTTGTCTCACTGGGTCATTGTGAGGACAAGTAAGCCATCTGGTAAATGTAGTTCCTAATCACCATCACCATTAGGATCTACTTTAAATCCTCAAATGTATAAAGGCATTACCATGCAGTAGACTGTCATTTACTTAATGTAAATTGTACACCATTAAATTACCTTATTCTACAAAACCACTTTATTCAATGTAAAGTCATTGCTATTCAGAATCTGTAAGATGTGGTACCCACCAGTCACCCCTAGTGGAACCCAGGCATTCCACACTTCCAGTTTGAGATGGGCCACTGGGCTCATGCCTTCGTCTGCTGTCTTCCATCCCGACACATCACCAAAATAAAAGGAGTTAAACAAGGAATACATCCACAATAGCAAATGTGGGAGGTGGGGGGAGTTTCACCATCTTTCTCCTGAAACGAGAGATTTCAGCAAATGTGTGAAAGGTAGACAACAGATGGGAGTGGGCTGATGGTGGAACGGGCCCTGCCTAGAATACACTCCAGGAGGGTCAGAGCTTCGGTGGAAGGCAGAACGGAAGAGGGGACTGAAGGCAGCGTGTTACCTCCAGGTCTGTACCTGGGATCACAGTTGTTTGTGTCTCCAGCCCTGTCCCTTCTCTGTGTAAAAGCAGCTGCAGCATGTACGCCAGGCCCAAAGGCTCTTCTCTAAAGAGAACGAGCACGTTGTCTGGGAAAGTGAAGGCTTCTAGTAAGCATTTTGGGGACCTAGAGTGAAGGTCTGCTCATTCAGACATTTGGGGAGGGCGTTGTCTGTACAGCTGGCTCTTGGCACCCTTGTCTTAGATCAAAGCCCAGCCATCACACACCCCACCCCACACCTCACAGGCCACACGGACAAAACCCTCAGTGGCTGAGAGGACTAGTAGAAAAAGTCCTTCCAAAACAGCAGAGGAAACACACGCGAGCCGCCCAGTCCTTTTATAAATATGAACAGACGCCCAAGGAGCAGCAGGCATCTGAAGAACCAGCATCAAAAAAGAGAAAAATCGCCCTAGCCGGTTTGGCTCAGTGGATAGAGCGTCGACCTGCAGACTGAAGGGTCCCGGGCTCGATTCCAGTCAAGGGCACATGCCTGGGTTGTGGGCTTGATCCCCAGTATGGGGCATGCAGAAGGCCAATCAATGATTCTCTCTCATCATTGATGTTTCTATCTCTCTCCCCCTCTCCCTTCCTCTCTGAAA
>NW_006294400.1:4018355-4029655 GCF_000327345.1 Myotis davidii | reverse complement strand
AGCATTTTGAAAAACCCTAACTTAACTCTGGTGCCGTGTCACATATAGACATTTTTTGATATTTGCAACCATAGTAAAACAAAGACATATTTTTGATATTTATTTTATACATTTAAATGCCATTTAACAAAGAAAAATCAACCAAAAAAATGAGTTTGCATGTCAGAGGTGACATAGGTTCGCCATCACTGGTCTAACTCAAGACAGCCGGCTGACAGTGGATTCGCAGGCGTAGGAAGCAACCTGTCCAGAAGGCGGGTGGAGCGTAAATGGGGCAGAGAGGGAAGTTGCTGAGGAAATGGGGAGTTTGGCAGACTACGGAGTAATGGAAAATCTGTACAAAACTGAAGCTATCATAAAGTGTGAGAAAGAAAAGGACGGCAATTAGAAACACCGGGAAAAGTAAAAATGCGTAAGAAAGTCATAGTCCACATGCAAAGCAAGAGAAAGCGTGGCACTGTTTTGAGCGTCTGATAGAGCACAACGATGATAAGCCACGAAATAGAAAGAAAAGCAAATTAGCTGGCGCTATGGCGAGGCCCACCAGAGAGCTCGAAAGGCGAACTATGTTTTAAAAAGTCTCTTTCCCCAGGTGGGATGGATGGCCTGCTTGGGTGGCGAAGGCTGGGGCCCTGCTTTTCCTCACAGCCTCCACTGTACCAATTGATCTGTTACTATGTGCACATACTGCGACGATTCAAAGGGGATTGTTTAACAGGAAAAAAAAGGAAGATTCCAGGTATTCTAAAAGTAGCAACTCAAATGGGTGTCACGACTCCCTGTCTGCCATCTGGCTGCCATTTAAGCAATTTCCCCTTCTGTTGAAACCCCAGCATTGCTTCCTGCCAGCTCCTGGATCGGGGCGCGTCCCTTCTCTCAGCCTCAGTCTTAGCCTCTGTGAAAAGGGCACACGATGCTTACCTGGCTAGGTTGTCGTGGAGACTACATGGCGAGGCATGAACGTCCCAGGGCCTTCCTTCTTCCCTCCCTGCCTCCCCGCCTCCCTCCCCCCATCCTAGGGGGCTGCTTGGAACCTGAGGTGTAAGGCTGGCTTTAAAAATTCAAAAGAAAAAGAAAAGGCCTCCCTCCCTAAGAAGCGTTCTTTGCAGCACAGTGGGGACGGGAGGCTTTCCTCTGTGCTGCTCCTGCCTCCAAGGGAGGTTCTGGCCCAGCTGGCGGGTGCCTGTGCAGCTGTGTGTGTGTGTGTGTGTGTGTGTGTAGGTCCCTATTTCATACTTGGGAAGGGGGTGTCAGCTGGAAGCCGCGAGGCTCTCGCTGAAAGCGGAGGACAAGGGGGTGACTGCTTAATGACTAGATGTTAAATGTTCCAAACAATTTATACATTTAGAATCCCAAGTTTTCAAAACTCAGCCCGCCACGCGGTTCCGCAGATCTTGTTTATAACACATTCGGCTAAAATTATCTCAGTGCATCCCGCACCTCCTATAGCACAGATGCTCCGGAACCTGCAGCTCCGCTCTGATCCAGATCCTCGTGCCGGAGCTATTTGTGTTCGCAGTAAATGAAACACAAGGCCGAGGGGCCCTGGCGCCGGCGACTTGGATAAATAGACGCCTGATCTGCGCAGCGGACACAGGGGGTCGAGTGTTACTTATGTGTGATTTGGCCTCCTGGTGCCTCCAGGGGCTTGTTTGCCCAGGTGCCCGTGGGGCCTGCCGCCTGTGGCAGGAGGAAGAGCCAGGACAGAGCCCAGTTCCATTCCTGGGGACCGTCCTTGTCCTTGTTCTGGGAGGCAGCTTGGAGCAGGGCAACCATCCACCGTGGGCTTTGGCCTCGGCCACTACTTCGGGCAATTCTTCCTCCATCTGGGCTTCACCTGCCTCATCGGTGAGAGGCGGGTCATATCGGTTCAGACCGCACCGGGTCATGGCGAAGATGATATGAATCGCTCAATAAATGTGGCTTCGTTGTTTCCTGGGGTATTTGCTGAGCACGAGCCCACGGGATCTTCAGCTGAGCTGTACATTCGGATCATGTGGGGAGCTTTCAACCATCCAGTCGTGCAGGCCTCACCCCCAGTCCAGTACTTCAGAATCTCGGGGGCAATGGGATCCAGGCATCAGTATGTTTTAAAAAAAAAATTCCCCCGGTGATTCCAATGTTTGAGAGCCAGTGACCCAGATCAGTGCTTCCCAGACGTTCATGTGCATACGCGTTCCCTGGGATTTGTTAAAATGCAGAATACAGTCGAGCAGGTCGGGTGGGGCAGTGTTGTTAAGAGCTGCACTTCAGCAAGTGCCCGGAGATGCTGCTGTGGCCGGTCCACAGACCACACTTGGAATAGCCAGGTTCTAGGCACTATGTAAGGTCCTGTGGGTACCAAGTGAGGTCGGGCAGGGGCAGTGGCCTACATCGGTTTTGTAAGGAGTACAGACAATGAAACAGGTGATGACACTGATGAATGTTATGACTATGGGAGTGCACTGGGACCAGGCTTTGGCAATGGGGGTGGGAGGGAATCGGGAACGACTTTCTGGAGCAAGCTAAGCATTAGCCAGAATAAAGAGAAGGGATGCTAAGAGATGCTTGCAGGTGGATGGATTACATGCGCAAAGGCCCGGCGAGAGAGGAGCAAGGGTGACTAACGTTTCCCTGGGTAGCCCACCACTGCCACGCTCGATGCCACACCACCCTGGCTCTCCCCTGAAATTGCCAGATCTCTCTGTTCTCAAGCAACCAAAGGGTTAACATCCTGACTTCCAGGGGACCTTTGAGACCCTCACTCCAGGGCCAATGCTGCTGACTGTCAGGGACACACAGCCCAATTGTTAAATATTTGGAATCCCACACCTGGCAAGTTACTAGCAAGTAACGGAAGATATCTCTGGGAGACTCAAGTGAGGGCGAGTTGGAGGACCCTGAACACGAGAGTTGGGTGCGGACAGACCAGCGCCCGCAGCCTGCAGCAGGCAGCCCAGCAAATGCTCCTTGTCTCATGCCCCACTTCCCTCTGTGCTTCCAGTTCCCTCCCCTCCATCTCTGCTACGTGGCCGTTTCTTCTCCTGGGTCCACATGCAGGGCATGGCCAGCAGGCCTCTGAAGTTCACATGCCCTAAGGTTTAGCCACCCAAAGAGCCTGATCTCTTACTTCAGGTCCAAGGCCAGAGTTCCAAGATTAAATTAGGAGTGGGAGATTAAGGAGAAGTGTCCAGAAAGAGGACAAGAGTCCCAGAAATGGGAAGAGGCTGGACAGCCAAATAGTAAGTGTCCACTACACTAAATAAGGGATGAATAGACTTTATAAATAGGCAGGGGGAACCATGGAAGGTGTTGGAGGCATAGCATGACCAGAGTTAGGAAAACTGATCCTAATACGAGGAAGGAAGGCAGAGGCAGGGAGACCCATGGAGGCCACTGGTGATGTCCAGGAGAGGAGTGAGGAAGACCGGCATTAAGGGAAACAAAGCAGGCAGAAAGGGGAAGGATAGGAGAAAACAATGGGGGATGAGTGACAGGAAGAAGGCAGGTGAATCCCAGTGTGGTCTGGTTGACTTGGAGCCCACTCATTATTTGGGAGTGATTTCACAGAGGATGAGGGGACTGAGCCCTGGAGAAGGCTGACATCCTACATTTGGAATCCACCTGAATCCCTTCCTGGGGTGGCTGAAGAGCGGAGGGGACCTGAGATTCATTCTCATGACAAGGAGAAAGCACTTGGTACGATTTTGTTCATCTGGCGAAGGGAAGCTGGGCCTGATGTCTTCACAGCTACCTTTGCCAAGAGGCTCAAGGAATTTCCCAGAGGCTGGGCTGCCTTCCATATCAAGGGTGGGCCAACTGCACCTGTCTTGGACAAATAGTTTTGTTTGAACACAACCTGGCTCATTCATTTACGAATCGTTTTGCCCGTTCAGCCTAAGGTATTTGCTATCTGGCTCTCTGCAGAGAAGGTTCCGTATCAGTTGACCTAGTTCACTCTCATCGCCACAGTCACCAGCCCCAGAGGCCAAGGACTGCAAGTCTCTTCTTCCACCAAGTGGGACTTGGACAGGCTCCGAGATGGTCATTGGTTCTGCAGCAGGAGAACCGATACAGTCGGGGCGTGTGTGAGTGCGAGGTGTGGGTCCCTGGGGGCTATGGGAGAGTGGACGGCATGTGTTTGAGCCTGTGGGGGCATGTGGATGTTTCGGCCCATGTATGTGAGAGTGTGTGTTGGTGTGGCAAAGGGGTGTACATGTGTGTGATAGAGCATGTGTGTGTCTTTGAGGGGAAAAGCGTCTGTGCACACACATGTGCGCAGCGCCCCTCCCCCATCTTCTTTTATTACTTCCTCCCTGGGTTTGATGTTGTGGGTGAATAAAATTTAAAGAGCTCTAAATTTTTTAAAAAGAGCCCTAAAGGGAGTGAAGCTTTCTGTGTGTGAGTCATTACCAGGAACACCTGTGAACTGTTGATTTTAATTGGGCCGCAGCTGTCAGGTTGTAGGGGGGTGGGGGCTCAGTCCCTCGGCTTGTCTGTCCCCAGCCTCCACCTCCTGTTGCCTTCCTAGGTAGGCAGCAGGGACAGGAGGGCAGAATGGCCCCCTCGACCCGGTCAGGTGCAGGCCCTGGGTGCACCCAAGGGCCAGGGGAAGGGGCTCCATGCCTTTGGGAGAGGAGCCGGACCTGGGTCTATTCAGGTGTGGCTTCACACCTCATTGCAGGCATCTGGGCTCCCATCCATCTGCCTCTGATTTTCCTGTGCCAGGAATCACCCCCTGAGACCTGGGCACTCCCACCCCTTCACTAGGATGTAGTGAGCACACAACACACGCATGCCCACACCCAGAGACACACTTAAGTAATAACAACAGCAAGTGTAGGTTGAACACTTACCATGTGCCAGGCACTCTTCTAGAGTCTCTTAATGCACCGCCTCATCAAATCCTTGCAACAGCCTAGGAGGTGGGGACTAATGACCCCAGTTTACCCATAGTAATGAGGCGCAGAGCGGTGAAGTCACTTGCCCAAGGTCTCACAGTGAGTTATGCACAGTCACCAGTGCACTAACCTGGACACACACACAGATGTGCACATGCCTGTTCCGCCAGTGACACCCCACATGCTCACACACATTTGTCAGGAACAACCATGCAACTACCACCCTCTCAACTGATGCTCTAGTAGACACTCCCACGTGCACACACGTAACTACACACGCAAACGTGTACCCTCAAGCACCCAGGTATATCCACCACCTACACCTGTTTACCCTCCAATACAAACATATCTCAATCCCACCGACCCCACCTTGGACAGCCTCACAATACACACCCAGCTGCTCACACTAACCCCCAGCACGGGAAAGCACATGTGCCCAGGCGCCATCTCAGCCTCAAATCCTCACGGGCTTTTAATACAGACCATTCACACTCCCTCCCAATCTGCATGCCCCACAGATCTGCACGCCCCCACCCACTCCCTGAGGCCTCCGCCTCTTTGGGGTGGCCACGGAGGCCGGCCTGGGAGAGCTTTGGTGGCTCTCAGATCTGCGGGGGCTGGAGGAGGTGCTGCCTCTTAGGGACCCGGCGATGGCTGAAGCATCCATTGTCCACTTGTTTATGTTCTCACCAGGAAGACGAGACCTTTTATCCGGTGAGTGGAGTGATGTCATTAGAGAGAGGACTCATGTTAGGTGCTGCCTGGGGACCTCCGAGGCTTCCAGGACTCCAGGGTCACCTCTATCCTCAGGATCTAAACAAAACGACCACCCCCAACCATGAACAGCAGGACCTAGTCCCCCCTGTGCCTCTGCCCCCACATTAGCCCTGCCCCTCAAGGTCACCTTGCCACTTGCCTTCGCCCTTTGGGAAGGGAGTTGTCTCAGCCCACACGGCAGCCTGTTTCTCCAGCGGCTCCCTGTCCATGTGCCCAGCTCCCTCACAGGCCGCTGCTCCCAGGCTGCAGGGCACAGATGGCACCTGGTGCTGCCATCCCTCACCCCTCATCCCCCAAAGAACAGCTCACTCAAGGCTGGGAAATGGGAAGCAGCTCGGCCAGGACATCGGCTAGGGTCCCTGCTGGCAGGCAGGGCACCTCCCACTGTTGAGAAGGGCTCAGGGCAGCCTCCTCTGTCGCAGCAGGAGCCCCTCTGAACTCTCCTCCCCAGATCGCCCCCTCAGCACCCATGGCAGCTCTGAACCCCCTCTTTATGGTCAGAGCCATTTAACTCTTCGCTGCCTGACCGCCTACCCAGAGGCCTTGTCTGACCAGCCCAGCCCGCAAGGGTGTTTTCCGTAATGAGGGGACAGTGTCCCCCAAGAAGGGCTTCTGCACCCTCCCAGGCCAGCTGGCTCACAGCCACGGCCATCTCTCATAAAAGCACTTTCTCCCGTCCCGTAACAACATACACACGACCTGTCACGCTCCACGCGAAGATCACAATGTGGAGAAAAGCTGATCTAAGTCACCTGCCTGAGGCTGCACCTCCCTGGCCTGTGGCCACGCCATGAGTTGGAGAAGAAACTGGTTGCAGAGAGGGCAAGCAGGTCCGTGCTCGGTGAGGGATCCACCTGATTCATGCCGGTGGGTGAGACACACAGCAGATCTCAATGTAGCGAGGGGCGGGCTGTGGGGCCCAGAGGGAGGAGACTTCACAGAGACGCTGGGCCGAGCAAGGAGGGTGTAGGCGCAGCTCCTGGCACTGTCCTAAAGCCCTTCTTCCTCTTCTGGTCGAAATCACACGAGAAGGCAAGTGAGAGGGACGCTGACAATCCTGGGCACAGAGGTGAGTCTCTTGCGAGTTCTGGGCAGAAGCATCGGGTAGCAACGTGGACCTCCCCACCCGTGGGTCTCACAGCACCAGGGTCTCCCACAGCCTGCACTGAGTCCACCCCTCCGCCAAGCCTGCTGTCCTCCTCGCCACCCCATTTCGTGCCAGGTGCGGCCTTCCACGTGGTGGAGGCTCAGTCGGTGTGGCTCCAGCTCTCTCTCCCTTCCCTCTTCTGCTCCACAGGAGGTAGAGTGGCTTTTCTGAATGAGAGATTTGGGAGTAAAAGACTGGGCTCCTGCTTCCCTTTTATCCCTCGGAGCACGCTGCCCACAGGGGGTGGGGATTCTCTTCTGCGTCTCTACACCATCAGAACTTCCTGGGCAAGCTCCCCAGATCAGCACTACTTGGGGGTGCGTGGGCCTGATTCTGGGTTCAGTTTACCAGCCTGATAGGCTCTCACCCAAAGCTAGGTCCCCTTACCTGGCCTTCCTTAGGAACTAAGGTCACATTCGGCCTTCATCAGTCTTGGTCTTATTTCTTAAAGTGATCAGGATTCGGGTAGGAAAGAGAGGGATTTGGGGGGGGTGGTATTAAGAACTCCAGCAAAAGGCCCCACCGTCCAACCTTCCCTTAAATCAGTGGTTCTCAACCTTCTGGCCCTTTAAATACAGTTCCTCATGTTGTGACCCAACCATAAAATTATTTTCGTTGCTACTTCATAACTGTCATGTTGCTACTGTTATGAATCGTAATGTAAATATCTGATCTGCAGGATGGTCTTAGGCGACCCCTGTGAAAGGGTCGTTCAACCGCCAAAGGGGTCGCGACCCACAGGTTGAGAACCGCTGCCTTAAATAAAAAGTCCACATGATCTCTTCCCTCACCACCCTATCCCGCATTTCACCGATGCCCGCCAGCACTTTCAGACCTAACCACTTCACTCCAGCACGACCCCTTCCCTTGCCAGGGTACCGCCATGTCCCAAACAATCACAGTCCCTTGCTGGTGCCCCTGTGGCTCTCAGCCCCTTGTCCTTCCCCCTCCTGGCCACGTGGCGGACCCAGTGCCGGTCTCTGTCCCAGGTACTCACTCACCACTTGAGGAAACATCCACGTTCTATTTCTAGGGGACCATTCCTCAACTCTCCCCCCCAGTTTTCTCTCTCACTTTCCCTCTGGACAGGGAATCTATTTTTATTTTATCTCATGGAATTTGTCTTTTGAAATAATTAACCACTTTCTTGCAGCAATTTTTCTTCACCCAGGAATGCAGAAAATGCATAACACATTGAAATTTTTTAACACCCACTTTAAATTATGCAGTTGCTGTATTGTGATAAATATGTAGATCAGGGGATGTTGGGGGTAATGCATTCCAAGCCTAAAGCTGGACTCCATCCAGCCCAATCCAGAGAGGAAGTCAGCTGGGGGGGTGGGGGGTGTGCTCATCCACCCTCCCCAAGAGGCCAAAAGCAAGAGCTGCCCTCAGCTTTTCCTTCCTTTGCAAACCCAGAATGCAACCCCTACAGCCATTCCACTGCCCCCTTCTCTAGCCAGATCCATTTGTCCCCCCACCCCCACCCCGCCCTATTGCATGCTCCCAATAACCATGAAATCAGGACTCCCAGTTACAGGTGTGCAAATGGAGGCTCAATGTGGCCCAGCGAATGGCCCAGGGGGATGTGGCTAGGATTTCGGCTCAGCATGTTGCCCGATCCAGGAAGTTTTCTGGTTGCGTTGACTGTTTTATGACTCCAAGATGACTGTCCTTATCCTGACTTTGGCCTTCTCGAGTCTCTAAGTCCCTTTTCTCCTCCTCATGCTCAGCTCACCAGGTCACCTTCCTGTTTCACTGAGCCCTGAGGCTGTGGGAAGAGCGCCACCTCGTCTGATTGGACGTGCTGGAAGAGGATTAACTATCAGCTCTCTCTGGATACAGGGCCCTGATTTGTAGCACTTGCCAATTTCCATGGTGTAAATGTTCCCACGATAGCCCATTTCAAGCTGCCAACAGTTTCATAACCAACTCACAAAAAATTCCCGAGAATATAATCATCTGCTCCACTGAGTTTACTCACCCCCAGGCCCTCCAACCTTTTCACCAGTATATTCACCTGTTCCTCACCGCCCCCTCCCCCACTTCCCTCACAGAGGTCTACTGCCCCTTCATGAGGCTGGTGCCTTCATGGGAAGACCCCAGAACCCTCCCCTCTCACCAGCAAGGATCGACACCTGCAGGTATGGCCGCTCCTCCTTGAACTTTCTATTTTCTCCTTCACTCCATCCATCCTGTTATCACACAAACACGCTGTAAGTCCCTGGAAGAAAACCTTCCCATGACCCTACACCCCTCCAAGCAGCACCCTATTTATCGGATCTCCTTTTGAGCAAATTCTTCCAGGAGCCGCCTGGAGCTGCTGAGTCCACTCCTTCTTCTCCTTCAGCCCCGTGTCCCCACCACTCCTGAGGACACTCTGGTCAAGGCACCGACGTGTGTGAACTGTGGCTCCTGGCTCCCTGGCCTCTGCCTTCTAGAAGGGGGTTGGGGAGCAGCGGCAAGCCTGTCCCTCACATCTGCCAAGGCTTCCCTGCTGTTCCCACTGCCTGGCATGCTCTTGCCCAAGATCTTTGTGCAACTCAGTCCCTCACTTTCTCTAGATTTCTGTTCCAGTGTCCTTTCCATGACCACCTGATTAAAAAAGTGTCCCTCTCTCCCTCTGTGTCATTTTCCCTGCTTTGCTTCTCTCACAGCTCTTATCACCACCTGTATTTGTCCACCTGGGAGAGCAAGGGCTTCATGTTGGTGTCGATGGCGTATTCCCAGCACCTGGAACACATAGTGGGTGCTCAGTAAACACCTGAGAGCCGAGCGAATCGGTGACTGCATGAATAAAACAGTGGAGCTAAAATTCAAACCCAGATCCATTGACTTCAAAGCCCCCGGCTTCCCTCTGCTACATGCCTTCTTTGGAGCTGTTTCCATGAGCCAATAGGGGGCCACTCCTTAGACTGTCTGTGTCGCCGTCTTGTTAGGTTTTTTCCTTTGGGGCACCTGTAGTTGGAGACCTGTTTCTCTCTTGCTTAAAACTTTTCATGGTCCTGCATGGCCTTTAGGAAAAATCTAAACCTTAAGCCTGGCACGCAGGCTTGAGCCACCCTTCCCTGTTCTCCCACAGTCCCTTGCAGGCCTGCCCTGTTCCCACAGGTCCTCCTGGATTGGACTAACGTTTTATGTCTCCACCTCCCCTCATTAGATGTGAGGTCCTTGAGTTCAGCTGACAGACCCACTTGGCAGCCTGCTGTTGGCCCCGGCACAAGGCCCGCGCACAGTAGGTATTCAGAATATGTCTGCGGTCAGGCAGGAAAAGATGGAAAGAAGCAAGGAAGAAACTGGGGGGAATTTCTCCCTGTTCCTAAAATCTCCCTGCTTCTTACTCTCTCCCGAAACAACACCCGGGGGCGGACCCGTGACAAATTGCTGGGAAAGAAGGACATCTCTCCTGCTCTCGGCCAAGGGTGACGTTCCTTCTGGCGTTCTCTGGGGGCAACTCACAGTGTCTTGAGAGACTGAGGCCACTGAGACCCCTGACTCAATGCCGATGCCCTGGGCTGTCTGGCTTACCCCTCACTTCACCGCGTGAGCGTCTGTTTTCACCTGAAAAATGAGCGTCAGAGAAAATGACGGTGGCCACGTGCCCTGAAAAACATCAGCTCTGGCCAGACGAGGGGACTATGCGGTGTTCGGTTGTGTTATTGAATTCTAAGTGGTGGCCTAGAAATTATTTCCCTGGGGTATTGCATATATTGCTGTTAAATAACACAACTTCCCTGATTCGGAATAATTGGGGGAGGGGGGTGTTCGTGAATTAGTGATAAGTTTGAATTATGGGATAGTGCAAAAATTTTTATTACTTCTACATTAAAATGAATTAATGACTAACCCCGTATTGTCAAGGCATGGTCCCTTAGGAGAGCGGTTTTAGTAAACTGATAAGAATCACGGGTAATTAAGCACTCACTGTAAACAAGGGAGGGGGTTCAAACCCAGTGGTTTTAAAAGTACTGAGAAATTTTTACTTTAAAAAAGCTAACCACCCTCCCAGTACCACTGGTGTGCTTGGCAAATCTTTTCCTAACCCCCTGCCTAGGTCAGATGATGAAAATTTCTGAGCAAGCAGAATCGTGAATCACTGAAGCGTGGCTGTTCCCAAAATGACAGCTGGGGCCACTGCTCAGAGGGGCAGGTGCTGGCAACCAGCAACCCTGTGAATTTCCCGGGACCCCTCAAGCCTGCAGATGGCTGAGGAGCTGGTGTCATGTCCACACTGCACCCCCCACACACACACACACACGCAGCATGTACAAACAGACATCTCTCATTTGCACATATTCGTACATACCCAATTACATGTGAACTTCCACACTCAGATGGCACACCTATTCCTGCATTACAGATATGCGTACACTCAATCTTATGCACACACACATGCATACACACCACCACCACTACCCAGAGGCTGAGCATTCCCCTTTAGATCCTAGCCCTAGATAAAGGTCCCAGGGAATTGGGGGGTGCTCCATGTATGTCTG
>NW_006294400.1:4003615-4018332 GCF_000327345.1 Myotis davidii | reverse complement strand
CCCCCCCCCCCCCCGCTGAAAGGATGAGAGTACACTAGACGGGCTCCAAATACAGGTACTCGCTCTGCTTCCAAAGAGGAGACAGCAGCTTGAGGTGGGACTCTGTACTTTCCAACTTGTCAGCGAGGAGGTAGAGCATCGCTAGAAAACAACAGCAGAAAGGAAAATCCGAAAACCAAGAGAAACAACCACAATAGCTGATGGGCACTGGGCACTTGCCATGTGCTCCTGTGCTGAGGCCTTTAATGCACTTTCTCCTTTGCTCCCTGCAGCAAGCTCCGGAGGAAGGGGACATCATTGTCACCATTTTACAGATGAGGAAACTGAGGCTAGAGAGGCGAGGGGACTAGCCTACAGTGATACAGCATGAGCTGAGCCAGGATTCAAACCCAGCTTCGCCTGTCTGTCTAACCCCGGATTGTCAAGGCATGGTCCCTTAGGAGAGCGGTAAACTGATATTAACCAAATCCTGTATTAGACTCAGGAGAGGTGAACTTGAACCAAACGAAAACATGGTGAGGACAGGGAGAGGGGGATGGGTGGTATGCAAAATACGGAAAGAAATGTGAGGGACTTACCGCCCTGGGGGGGTACAATAGCCCATGGGAGTGGAGGAAAGCTAGGCCCCCAGGGAGCCCCCAGCATGAAGGAGTCTGCAGCTGACTTTACAGGAAGCGACACATGGTGATTGGTGTCCTCTCTTTGAGAGACTCAGAGTCAGATGCTTGAATTAATAATAGCTACCAGTCTGTGGAATATTTGTTGGCATATTGTAAACACTTTGGGAGCAACATCTCCCTTGGTCCTCCCAATAATGCTAGGGAAGAGGTGCAAGTGCTAACTTCACTTTATAGATGCGAACACAGAATCCGAGAACTTGCCAAAGTCATAGAGCCAGTGAATAACAGAGAGGAGACGCAAACCCAGGGCTGGCTGCCTCCACATCCCATTCTCTTTTCCTGCTATGCGTGTACCTGCATCACCGTGGCTTTGACCACATTCTTGCCTTGAATAATGGGTAGGGGCTGAGAGATTTGGGATCCATGGTGCTTTTTTCCCCCTACAGATTATCAAGACTAGACAGGAATAAGAGGAGGTGTTGTTGAAAATATTTGGATTCTGGACCGTGGTCTATGAGACTGGAGTGATGGGGAATCCTGGTTAACAATCAGTGGTCAGTAAATATTATTGTATTTGGTTCTTGTTTTTATTGTTACTCTACTTATAAGCTGGGGCTCTTGGATCCAACACGAAGAGCATTCAATGGAATATATAGGAGGAAAAACAGGCACACAGTTGCCCACCCTGGGGACAATAACCTTCATTCTACAACTGTAGTTCCAACCTGGCGATAATGGATTGAGAGAATGAAAGCACAGTGCACTCCCCTTGATCCCCAAGTCCTCTGAGAATGTCATAGAGGTCAAGGACTGAAGGGGAGACTGGGAGCGACCGTAACTTTTATCAGCACCGTGGACAGCATCCAAGTAAGCGAGGGTGGGGTGCTGTCCTGGGTACTAGTGCTAACAGCTGAGAGAAGAGGACATTTATCAAGTCTGCTGTGTGCCAGGCATTATTCCAAAGCTGTACATATGTCACCTCATTTAACATACCCAATAGGTCTGCCATGTAGGTGTCATTTCCCCCACGACAAAGAACATCTTGTCCGTGTGCACACGGCAAATAATAGAGCTGGGATTTGAATTTGGAATTATCTGGCTAGTGATCTAGCCTCCCTTCCATGTTGTCTCCACGTATCCCAAAGACCTCCCCCTCCCCATTCTCAGGAGGGTGGGGGTCCATCCTCAGTCTCTCTAGGGCAATGGGCAAACATAGGTGATCTTGGGGTGAGCCCGGTGAGGGTGCTTTAGTGCGGGGAGCAGGGCACCTGGGAAATGGAGTGTCCTGTTCACTCCGGCCACATGCCTATCTTCTGGAATTGGCCAAGGCTTTGGTCAGGGGAGATGGTGGACGGCATAACTGGCAAAGGGGAGGAGGAGTCATGCAGCCACCTAAGATGGAAGTACAGAGATCTCCATCCACAGGCTCTGGACCCCCTCCCCAGAGCCCGTTCAGAAGATCAGAGGCTATGACTTCATTAGCCTTGGCAGCCCCTGCCCCCAGTGGGTGCTGCCCCACTGACATCTAGCACCACCCGCTCCCTGAGCCCCTCTGCTAAGCCCTACCTCTTTCTGCGGGAAAGATGGTTTAGCAGAGCTTCGACTTCTGAGCTAAAGAATTTAGATTATTCTCCACAAAAATATGGAGCCCCCTAAACATCGCCATCCATTTTTAGAGCCTTTACTAAGAGCTAGGCATGGTGCTTGGCCATTTTCATACATTTCCCCATTAGGTCTTCACTACAACCTTGAGATATTGCCATCATCCCCGTTCTTCCCGGCGATGAAGCTCAGGCCCAGAGAGGGAGAGGATCTTGTCTGAGGTCACAGAGCTTGTTCTGGGCAGAACCAGGATGAAAAGTCTGGTCATGTGATTCATAATACTGGACTCACTGTGTCATGGCCAAGGGCCATTGATGCCCAAGGACCAAGAACAGGCTCAGGAAAAAGCTCAGGACAGAGACGGGGGCAGGGAGTTCTCTCTTGTCTCATCGGCGTGGCATCATCAGTTGCAGCCACAAATCCACATCACAGGGAAATTGCTTGGGAACCATACAAATTTAAGGATTTTAAAAATTTTATTTTTATTAATTTCAGAAAGGAAGGGAGAGGAAAAGAGAGATAGAAACATCAACGATGAGAGAGAATCATTGATCAGCTGCCTCCTGCACACCCCACACTGGAGATCAAGCCTGCAACCCGGGCATGTGCCCTGACGGGGAATCGAACCTTCTGGTTCATAGCTCGATGCTCAACCACTGAGCTACACTGGCCGGACGATTTATGGCATTTTTTAGAATTCTTAGAAAGATTCTTTGGGTGCTGTCTACAAGGACATGTGGGGGGGGGGGGGGCGCTAGTTATGGACTCTTAGAGAGAGTGCTGAACGTGGGATTGGCATGAAGCAAAGGAGTGCCTTAGAGGTCACTCCAAAACCAGAGATGCACTCCTGTGGGAGGAACTGACCTCAGTCGCTGTGTCTCTTTTCCAGCCCCTCAGCCTCGCTCTCCAGCCCCTCCCAGATCCTTGCACAGCCCTCCCAGGCTGCTTTCTCAACCACTCCCAGGGGGCCCTTTCTCCCGATGGTCAGCTCTGGACCTCTGCAAGACTCACTTGCCTCACTTGCAAAATGGGAGTATTAATATCCCCCCAAAAGTGTCACTGGCCCAGCTCGTGTGGGTGAGACGTGGCCACTGAGGTGTCTGGGCAAGCCCTGGGCTGCCAGGTGGCCCAGGACAGTGAGCCAGTGCTCTGGGTCTAGGACAGCATCGGTGGCCGAACTCCGTGGCCTGGGGCCACAGAAGGGAGACCTGAAGCTGTGACCACTCTTGTAGCTGCCCCAGGCTTTAGTGGTTCTTAGCTCACCCTGGTCCCTCCACAAGGACCCGGTGTCACAAGGCACAAAGCGCCCCAGCCAAGGCCTTGCTCACTCTGCAATCCCCTTTGTTCCGCTTCCGTCCTGATGAATCAATTGCAAGTCCCCAAAGGTGTTCTTTTCTCTCACTTCTGGGACTTTGCACACGCCACCCTCTAGCTAACGCTGTCCTCTGCTCTGACTCAAGGCTAATTCCCATTCCACCTTCAGATTAAGAGCCTGGCTTAGACCCTCTTCCTTCTGGAAGCCTTCCTTGACCCCCAGTCTGGGTAGATATTCCTGCTCTCTGCTCGCAGGGCCCCATGCGCACTGGGGTGTGGGTGTCTCAGGAGGATAAATGGACGGCGAGCCAAGAAAGGTGGGGGCCATTGTCTCCACAATTCCCACTTGTGGCTGGAGAGGGAGCTGCGAGCAGCAGGCGGTGTGGGCTGGGGCTGGGGCTGGGGAACGCCCCTGTGGCGGCCACCTGGAGGTTTCCTGAGCTCAGCCCCCCACGGGAGGGGCCCAGGTGTGGTGCTTTGTGATGCTGGCCCCACGGGTGGCTCTGCTTACCTGGCGACGGGAGCAGGAGGCAGCAGCCTGTCCCCAGAGGACCTGGGCCACCAGCTGGCAGGGTTCAATGTAGCATTGCCCAACCCTCAAGCTCTTATCTGCCAAGAGGGGGCAGGGCAGGCAGGGAGGGGCAGGAAGCCTGTGCCAGGACCCACCTCTAAGTCTCAGGCGTGGTTCTGTGTGTGCTCCTGCATGTGGCCCGCATGCCAATGTGTGACTCTGGGTCTGCTGCTATCGGACCCTGTGTTTATGTGTAGATGCGTGTCTCTGCCACGTGTGGGCATGTATGTCCACGCCATGTGCGTGCCTATAGCGGTGCATCAATGCGGTGTGAGTACATGTGATCTGTGTGTGAATTCACGAGTATGTGAGGTTTGCAGCTGTGTGTTAGCAACTAGACTAACGCGTATGCACTCTGGCCTTGGACTTCCGCCCACTGGGGCTCAAACCCCTGCTCGGCCACTCCCTAGCCCTGTGACCTTGGGCAAATTGCTTCACTTCTCCATAAAATGGGGTGAACTTATAACGCCCACCCTGACTGATTTTTGCCAAGGGATTAAGGTACTTAGCACAGTGCCTGGCTCATAAAAAAACACTTAATAGATACTGGCAATTATTTTTGGTATCATGTGTGTTTATGGGTGTATTGTTGTTTGTGGTTTTATGTGTATATCTACGCCCGTGTTGATGGGCCAGCCTGGGGTTTAGTGTATTTAGTCTTGTGTTTGTGTGTACGCACCTGTGAGAGTGTTGGCACATGTCTATATTTCAGCTTTTTTTTTTTTTAACTTTCCATCATCCCCTGGAAGCTCAGGTGCCAGGGCCACCGCCAGCAATGAGATTTAAACTCCTCACACTCCTTAAAACCTCATTCCCTAAGCCCTGGTCTTTGAAAATAGACAATTGTTCTTTTTAAAAAAATCAAATTTTGGGTTTTCTGGAACTCAGTCACGCACATCTCAAAACCCCATGCTCAGGTGTTATGTGTGTGGCACACCTGTGTGTGCACACGCATGCCAGCATCCACTATCATTCATGGCTCACCTGTGTACCCCAGCCCACAGTCTAGAGCCAATACAAGGCAGACCACAACTCATACTTCTTGACCGAGTGACTCCATCTTGACCTTGGAAGGGGGTGGAGATCTCTGTGAGACGGCAAGCAGTGAGTCCTGCCTCCAGCTCACGGCTATTGTTCCTGTGTATATCTCACAACACAGCACGTGGACCTGGAGCCAGATAGATGCGGTTCAAGCCCCCACTGCCCCACAGCCCCTTGCCTGGACCTGACGCCGACCCCTTGTATTTGCATGTTAAGTCAGATTTTGGGGGGTATAATTTACACACAGTGAAATCTGCCTGTTGAGCGTACAGTTCTATGAATTTTGACAAACACACGTAGCCATGTAACTATGACCACAATCAAGACACAGGGCAGTCCTAGCACCCCCAAAAGTTCTCATGCTCCTTGGTCATCAGTGCCTCCCGCTCCCAAAACCCAGCGCCTCGCAACCACTGGTATGTTCTTGGTCACTATAGTTATTTTGTTTTGTTTTTTAATTTCCAGAGTGTCATATAAACGGAATCGTACAGAGTGCAGCCTTTTGAGTCTGGCTTCACTCACTCAGCGCCATGCAGCTGACACCTGCCCAGGGGCTGTGCCGTGGGTCTGTCCCGTTCATTGCTGAGTAGGCTCTCAGTGTCTGGATATGCCACCATTTGTGTACCCCTCACCCCTGAAGGACAGGTAAGTGTTTCCAGTTTTTGGTGATTACATATAAAACCCCTGTAAACATTCTCCTACAGGCTTGGGGGGGCCATATGTTTTCATTTCTCCTGGGCACATACTCAGGAGTGGAATTGCTGGGACATATGAAAAGTGAATAGTTAACGTTACAAGAAACAATTTTCCCAAGATGGTTATATCTTGCTTTGTTTTTTCATTTGGGTTTTTTTTCCCTACTAGCTCTTCTTTATTATATTTTACAAAAGCATCTTTCCATGATGGGTTGGAAGGGAAAAACCCTACCAACTTGGTCTTATCTTATAGTTAGTTTGAAAAGCTCTAGTTTGGGAAGAGTTAGTAGATGAAGGATTGGGGTAAAGGCTTCGCAGCAGAGAGAGCAGCATGTGCAAAGGCCCAGGGGAAGGAAGGAAGTTGGCACAGCTGGAGAACCAGGAGTCTGGGATGGGAGGAGCAGGCACTGTGCGGCTGGGAATGGGGTCAGGGATTAGATGGTGCAAGATGAGGCTGATTTAGGACTTTATCTGGAGGTGGGTATGGAGAGCCTGGAAGGATTGTAAGCAGGAGATGAAAATGATTTCATTTGCATTTCAAATAAGTTCCTCTGGCTGCGAGTGGCAGCTCCCTGGAGGCAGGGAGTTCCTGCTGGTGTCCAGGCCAAAGGAGACCTGGTGTTGGCAGCAGTGGGCTCAGAAGGATAGGATTTGGGGCTGGGCTACATGAAGAGGGCGAGGTGGAGGGGAGGAATAAGGCTTTGTGTGAAGTAAGGGGGCCCCAGCTTTTCTGGCTTGGGCCAGGTGCCCCCGTAGGATGGAGAGGGTGCCTGGGTGGGGAAGGGGAGAGTCAGGCTGGAGCATGGAGACCTCCCAGCTCTGGGGCTGCAGGGCCTGCCTCCCCGCCCCCCCCCCCAAATCTGGACCCAATTCAGCTGTCACTCAGGCAGGCCAGGCCTCTGAGAGGCCCCCAAAGAGCCCTTGATTTGTGCAGGCTTGGCCGGCCCATTGTCCCCCGGGATTCTGTCTTTGCCAAGAATCACAAAGAGCACAGCATAGAGCTGGCCCGGGAAGTGGGGTGGGCGGGTGAGGAGGAGGGGGAAGGGGAAGAGGGAGGGCTTCACCTCAGGCCCAGGCAGGGCTGAGTGGAGGGTGTTGCTTTCAGCCTTTTTCTCAGACATGTGTAGGTCTGTGGTGTTTGAGCTTGTGTGCACATAGCTCTAAACTGTGCGCAGGCACTTATGTGTCCATGTGAGCATGTGTGCAATGTGCATCTGACTGCGTGCCTGCATTCAAGGGCCCTATGTGCACATCTGGGCATGTCCATAGATGCGTGGGGGCTAGATACTCTCTGCCCCTCCAGATCCCCTCTCCACCAAGCTCCGTGCCCCCAAGGAGCCTGGCCTGGGATCACATCCACCAGGCTCCGGGCTGGCTGCTCATTGGGTTCAGCCAATGGGAGGTCCAGCCAGCAGATCAGAGGGCAGAGGCTGCACAGCTTGGCTCCTCCCCCATCAGTCTGTGGATGCAGTGGCCGAGGTCCAATCTGAGCACCACAGTTGCTGTTGAGCAGTGCTCTGATCTCATCACTGGCCATGGTCACTCCCTCCCCTGACCCTCCAGGCTGAGGGCTGGCACCCTGGCTCCCCACTACTGCTAGCCCCCAAGTGCATCACTCTTGCTTTTCAGTGTCCCTTCTCTCCGCCCTCACCTTTGTAAATGGCCCCTTTTTAAAACTGTTCTCACCTTGTTGGAGTGTGCTGACTTTCTCTTGCTGGGATCTGGGCTGAGCAACGGGTGCATACGTTAGAGTATGTGTACACACATGCGTACTGCATCTCTTCATAGGGCTGTACCTGGAGAGACCTGCAGGCACATCTGTGTGTATTCGTGCACACATATGCATGTGCTTTGAACCTGTGGGTATCCGTACGTGTGCACATGTGACCATTGGTGAATAGAGGCACATGCACGTATGCCCATGTGGGTATGCACACATGTGCATTTTTATGGTTGCTGCACACCCGTGGGTGTTTATTTCAGCTGTGCGTGGTGTTTTGGGTGGGGATGACTGGGAGTATCTATGAGTGTGTGTGCCCACAGAGCCACAAGGGGAGGGAGGGCTGATAACTGCAGGGAAGGACTCCTCCTACAGGCTCCCAGGCAGCCAAGGAGCCCAGTAGCTCCTCCAGGCTCCCCCTAGGGGCCTCTTGAGAAGCTTTGCCCTTCCAAAGGGACCTGCTACCAGGAGTTCAGCTTGTTTTGTTCAACAAACATTACGGCAAGGGGGTGAGGGGTGGAGGGGGGGGCTTGCTGCCTCCATCATTATTCTCTGGGATGCTCCCCACCACTGTGCTAGGCTGGCTGGAGGGAGGTGACTTCCTTTGGCTGCAGCCTCAGGACTCAAATTACATGCAGCATCCATGTTCAGAGCGCAAGACCCGTCCTTACTCAAAGCGTTAATATCCCTACTCCATAAAGGGCTTGTGCGTAAGAAAGACATGAAACCCAGAAATTATAAAGAAAATGACAAACAGACTCAACTCTGCAGAAATAAAATATTCTTCTGCAGTGAACACAATCAAAGAAACTTAAAACATAAATATCCATTCTTATGGCAAGAAGTATCTATGATTCCTATTTTAGGAAAGGGTCGTATCTAGAACATACAAAGAGTTCCTGCAAACAAATAAGAAAATAACAGCAATCCAATAGTAAAATAGGGTAGATACATGGTTAAGTATTTCAGAAAGAAACACCACCAATTTCAGTCAGGCCCAGCCCTGATTCTGTGTAGGGAGGACTGCCAAGAACTGCAGGATCTGAGCTCTTACCCTGCTTGCAAGCCAGCAAGTTAGCCTGCCTCTGCTTCCTGGAGACTGGCCGAAGACAGGAGACTCCCGGGTCAGACACAGAGGACAGTATATCACTCCCAGCAAGCGCAGTAACCAGAATATCAGCGTTGCTTCACCCAAACCCCAATTCCCACAGCTCAACGTGAAGGGGGTTGTACATTAGGAGAGGAACTCTGAGCTTAGGGGACCCCAATCCATGGCCACCAGAATGCTGCAGAGTGATGTCATGTGACTTCAAGACTGAGTCGTTCAAGATGACATGGCTTCGGCCTGAGTCTCCTGGTCACCATGCTGTGAGGAAGCTCAACTTGCCGTGGAGAGAGGAACCGACAGCCCTCACCAGCTTCTTAAAAAAGTGAGTCAGCCAATTTGAAAGTGGATCCTCCAGCCCCCGTCCTACCTTCAGATAATTGCAGCCTTCCAACATCTTACTGACATCTCAGGAGCGACTCCGCTGAAACTGCCCAGCCAACCCTGCAATTCCTAACTCAGAGAAACCTTGAGAGACAGTCCGTAATTACTGTTGTTTGAAGCCATTACATTGGGGATGACTGTTACCCAGCACAGGTGATTAACTCATAGGACACGGGCCTCATAGTGTCAGCGTTACCCAGCAGAGGGACACGGGGCTTTCCTGAGCTCCCGGGGGGCGGGGGGGGGAGTTGAGGTGAGACCTGCCACCAGGTCTCTGAGCCTCAGTTTCCCCACCTATTCAATGGGAGATGCTAATAGTACCTCTTTCCTGGGGTTATGGTAAATAATCATTAAGACAATCCACATAGGGCAGTCAGCACAGTATCTGACACAAAAATCAATGTTAACTTTTTGTGAATAACAAATATCAAGAGCAGGTATTGCTTTTGTTTAATTATTTTGAGATTAAAAATTCAGGAAAATCAGCCCTGCATGGCTCAGGTTGAGCATTGACCTATGAACCAGAAGGTCAAGATTCGATTGCTGGTCAGGGCACATGCCCGAGTTGCAGGCTTGATCCCTAGTGTGGGGCATTCAGGAAGCAGCCGATCAGTGATTCTCTCTCATCATTGATGTTTCTATTTCTCTCTCCCTCTCCATTCCTTTCTGAAATCAATAAAATATCTTTTAAAAATAAAATATTAAAACAAAAATACAAATTCAGAAAAATCAAAAGAATAGCATCATAATTATTTATAATCCTACCACCTAGATTAACAACAAGTAATTTTTTTTGGGTCACATCTGCTTCAATTGTTTTTAAAATTACACAGTGATACATGCGTGTGTTCGCCCTTTGAGAAATGAATCCCCCATCACAGATGAGGCTGGGCTCCCCTGACCACTTCCCGAGCCCCGCACCTGCCTCCTTGCACTGGGCAGGCCTCCGTCGAGTATGGGTGTTCACTTATGGTCCGGCTTTGCTCCGGACGCTGGGCGGTGGTGGCCACATCTACCCGACCCCGGCGAGTGTGGCACACCTGGCTGGCACGGATGCAGCGTGATGCCTGGAAAGAAAGGTGGCAGGAGGCAAGCAGGAGAGAAACGGGAGCCGTGGGGCAGGAGGAACGCTAAGGAGGCTCCATGCGCTGCCCAGAGACACAAGGACCTGACGCTGGGTCAGGCTTGTGATGGCCAATGGGAGCTGCTACGGCTTCCTGACCTTTGGTGAGCATGGTCGCCTGCACGGTCACAGGGCCACTCACGATGTCACCTGCACAGTTAGCCCCACCTGTTAGGGGGAGCGGGCCCAGAAGCAGAGCAAGTGCAGAGAGAAGGCTTTGTTCTTTGTGGGCAGGTCATTAAGGGGAGCGGTTGCCCCTCTGCCAGCCCCTCCCCTCCAACAAAGGAACAAAACAGCAGCTATTTTTAGCTTCGTGTCAAACTCTCCCTCAGACCCCGGGGTGGGGAGTCCCGTGAGAGGCAGTTGTGAGGGCTCTAATGAGGGCAGCAGCCATGCGACCCTCCAGGCAGCTGGCCCCCTTCTCCACCCGGGCAGGAGGAGCCCTGGATCCTGAGACAAAGAGCCAGCCAGGACAATGAGAACAATGCCCGGGCTCCCCAGATGCCTGCTTCCCGGGGAGCACCCCCCACTCTGGGAGGAGGTCCCGTTGGGCACAGGGCATGGCATCAAGACTGCCCCCCCCCCTTGTTGAACCCACAGGCACTTCAGAGGCCCATTTCCCAAAGGACTTGACCGGGCTTGTCTGTCAGACGCTAGCTACATCATACTATTGTGTTGTGGATGGTGGCACCTGCTCAAAGGAAAGTAGGAAGAATGAATGGGAATATGTGAAGAAAACCAGGTTCAAAAGCGATCTCTGATACTTTCTCTTGCACATTACATTAAAATGATATTAGGCTCAGGGACCTGCTCTGGACACAGAAAGAAAGAAAACACCATAAAGAAGAGAAGCAGCCCTGGCTGGTTTGGCTCAGTGGATAGAGTGTTGGCATGCGGACTGAAGGGTCCCAGGTTCGAGTCCAGTCAAGGGCACATGCCTGGGTTGCAGGCTTAGTCCCCAGTGTGGGGCATTCAGGAAGCAGCCGATCAGTGATTCTCTCTCATCATTGATGTTTCTATTTCTCTCTCCCTCTCCATTCCTTTCTGAAATCAATAAAATATCTTTTAAAAATAAAATATTAAAACAAAAATACAAATTCAGAAAAATCAAAAGAATAGCATCATAATTATTTATAATCCTACCACCTAGATTAACAACAAGTAATTTTTTTTGGGTCACATCTGCTTCAATTGTTTTTAAAATTACACAGTGATACATGCGTGTGTTCGCCCTTTGAGAAATGAATCCCCCATCACAGATGAGGCTGGGCTCCCCTGACCACTTCCCGAGCCCTGCACCTGCCTCCTTGCACTGGGCAGGCCTCCGTCGAGTATGGGTGTTCACTTATGGTCCGGCTTTGCTCCGGACGCTGGGCGGTGGTGGCCACATCTACCCGACCCCGGCGAGTGTGGCACACCTGGCTGGCACGGATGCAGCGTGATGCCTGGAAAGAAAGGTGGCAGGAGGCAAGCAGGAGAGAAACGGGAGCCGTGGGGCAGGAGGAACGCTAAGGAGGCTCCATGCGCTGCCCAGAGACACAAGGACCTGACGCTGGGTCAGGCTTGTGATGGCCAATGGGAGCTGCTACGGCTTCCTGACCTTTGGTGAGCATGGTCGCCTGCACGGTCACAGGGCCACTCACGATGTCACCTGCACAGTTAGCCCCACCTCCAGTGTCACCAATATAGTCACAGAGTCACACACATGTCACCTGCGAAGTCAGCCCTACATCCATGTCAAACCAACACACACAGTGTCACCGGCACATAGTGAGACTCACTGTGAGCAGCCAACACTCACTCATGGTGTCACCTGCACACAGCCACACAGTGTCCCCAGCTCAGTCGTACACAATCTCACAACCAGCTACCCGCAGTGACTTGCTGTTGAGTACGCCATCAGCTGTGCCCTGTGGTATGACATCACACACACTGTCACTGACAGGTGCATCCCAACAGAGCCCCACCCACGGGCCTCACTGCACACTATTGCCGGGTCCAGCCTGGGGCCTGGGTTGTCCCGCTCAGAGGTCTGGGCCAGGCCCTTGCTCGGCCAGCAGGCCCACCATTCAGGTTCGGGAGCGGTTGCCCCTCTGCCAGCCCCTCCCCTCCAACAAAGGAACAAAACAGCAGCTATTTTTAGCTTCGTGTCAAACTCTCCCTCAGACCCCGGGGTGGGGAGTCCCGTGAGAGGCAGTTGTGAGGGCTCTAATGAGGGCAGCAGCCATGCGACCCTCCAGGCAGCTGGCCCCCTTCTCCACCCGGGCAGGAGGAGCCCTGGATCCTGAGACAAAGAGCCAGCCAGGACAATGAGAACAATGCCCGGGCTCCCCAGATGCCTGCTTCCCGGGGAGCACCCCCCACTCTGGGAGGAGGTCCCGTTGGGCACAGGGCATGGCATCAAGACTGCCCCCCCCCCTTGTTGAACCCACAGGCACTTCAGAGGCCCATTTCCCAAAGGACTTGACCGGAAGCGCATGGGCTCTGCACAAACCTCATGTGATGGGCAGCTGTGGAATCATCCAGACCTAAGAATGGAAACCTAACTCTGCCCCTCATAGCTGGGGGGTGGGAGGGGCCTCTGTCCTCAGCTGCCTCACCTGTACAATGAGGGCAATAATTCTCACCTCCCAGGATTGCAGTGAGGAGTCCAGGTGATAAGAACCTACACAAAGTAGGTCCTCAGCCAGCCCAGGAGCCCGGGACTGTGTGAGCTTCTTGCAGAGCAGGGCCTGTCTTGTTCAACACTGGACCAGAGAGCCCAACACGCTGCCTGGCACACAGTAGGTGCTCGACAAACTTTGTTGAAAAGGTTACTGAAAGGTCCTTACCAGCCTCCTGCCCTATAGGCTTGCCCCAACTTGGGTCACCCTCTTCCCAAGTCCTGCGGACTCTCAGAAGAAATTTGCCCCCCTAAGACCAAGCCGCTGGTCAGCTCGTGAGTCAGCCTCCCAGGGCTGGGAGCTCTGTGCTACAATGACAAATTATGGCCACCAGGGGGCGCACTCTCTTAAGGTTTCCGCACCAGCTGGCGTCCCCACCACTTAGGCCTGCCTGAAGGGTTGGAGACCTTACCGCCCACCAGGTGGGGTACCTGTTCACCCTCAACCCAAGATCCTGGGGCAGTTTTCCTGAAAGGTCTGGAGGAGCAGTCTTACAACCAAGCCCGTCATCTCACCTGGTTAGAAAGCAGCACCTTTTCAGGTCTAACCTGCTCCTCCTCCCACGTTCCATTGTCCTGTGACAACCCATTTCTCCCCAATGCTTGACCTACCAGACTTCAGGATCCCCTGTTCTGTCATCCTCCCCCCGCCGGCCCCCCGCCAGAAGAGCCCAAGCCATCAGAACCAGAAGGTCCCCAAGTTGATCTGAATGTCTCCTACCCCATTTTACAGATGGGGAAGCTGAGGTCCACGGAGCAGAATCATTGTCTCAAGGCTACACAGTGAGAAGGTAGCTGGGCCAAGACCAAAACCGAGGTCCTCTTTTTCAATTGTCTGTCTGAGTCAGTAAGGGTTTTATTTTTGTTCCAGGGGAAAGAAAAGTGGAGAAGGAAGATCTTTGAGGCCTTATTTTCTTCTACGTCTTTGCCCTATAACTGCATTATTTCATTGAATCCTCTACCAATCCCTTGAATAAGATGTCATTCTCTCCATTTACGGATCAGGAAGACGAGGCCTGGTGAGGTTTCCCGAAGTTTCCCAGCCCGTACCCACATTCTTGCTGCTGCATTAGGTCAAACCATATAAAATTGCCATTCCCTTAGGTCAAAGTTTTTAAATATTTGGAAAGCTTAATAGTATGCCAAGGAGACCTCCTTCACCCGAAGGGAGGAGCCATCATTTGGAATAGTCTGGCGGCAGTGGGGAAGGGAGGGGGAAGGTTTCTCCGGGAGCAAAACACCCCAAGGAGATGACTGTTGCTGGGGAGATTGCCCCCTCCAGCCCCAAAGCCCAGATCAGGATCCTGGAATGGCCAGATGGCTCTAGCGGCGACATTCAAGGACCTCTGGCCACAGAGGGATCATACACCGTGGGCAGGAGGGGATTTGGGAGAGGGTTCTGAGGGGGATATGGCTTCTCCAGCTATGTCAGGGAGGCCCCGTGGACAAGGGGCAAACCCACATGGTATAAATTTAGAATGTCACAGAATGCCACCGGAGATCATGGCTAGAACGCCATGGAGTGCTGTTGAATGTCAAGGAATGTTGTAAAATGCTCTGGAAAGTCCAAGAATGCCACGGGATATTGTGAATGAATCCTTGTAAATGTCATAAATGGTTGTAAATGTCAAAGGATGTCACGGAATGCTGTAGGTGGTGCTAAATGTCATGGAACGAGAAGGACTGCCTCCCAGTGTCATCACAGGGAGCGGTAGACGGTTGCAAATGTCACGGGATGACTTAGAACCTCATCCTAGTCTATCAGAGGATGTCAGCGTCACAGAATGTCTGGAAAGTTCAAGCCCGTTGGAAAGGACTTCGGGGATCGTCTAGCTTCACCTGCCCATTTTGCAGATGGGAAAGCAGAGGCAGAGAAGAGC
>NW_006294400.1:4003325-4003576 GCF_000327345.1 Myotis davidii | reverse complement strand
CAGCTCACCCGAATGGGCATCGGCAGATGCAGGTGCAGATTCAGCCTCTGGGTCCCTGGACTCCCCGCCTAAGCACCTCCCTTGGCTGAGGCTCACAGGGACTAATTAACCCTGTGATGGAAACAGCGGTGCCCAGTGGGTATTCAGCAAAACTCCAATCCTGGCTGGCACTAGCCCTCTGTCAGAATGGGGAATTAACTCCACAGGTGGGGCTTTCTGGTCTGGAAAGTGAAATAATGAGTCCTTTGCAC
>NW_006294400.1:3996524-4003278 GCF_000327345.1 Myotis davidii | reverse complement strand
ATTCCTGCTCTGCAGCAGAGAGAGGGCGGGTGTGTTGGGGGAGCCCTCAGAGGCCTCTGCAGGCCCTGTGCCAGGAAAGGTGCCCAGGCTGCGGTGTTGACCTCTCCTGGGAGAGGTCCCTGTGCCCGGGAGGCTGGGCGGGGTCTGAGAGGTGAGGGCGCAGGAGAGGGGCCATGGAAGGGTCTTTCCAGCCAGGTGTCAGGCAGGCAGCGAGGCTGTCATTTTGGCTACACTGGTTGCAGTGAGTGGGTTGGGTGTTAGTAACAAGACTCCAAAGAGCCAGTCCGTTGTCCTGGTGGTTAATGGGTGAGGGGTCATGGCGGTGGGAACAGGACGGCAAGGCGAAGTCGTCATCCTGAGGCCTCTGCATTGAACGGGAGACTCCGCCCCTGAGAAGACAAACTCCGCTTCCCTCCTTTTGTCCCCAAGCCTTATGTCCCCCCAACCACGCTCGCCTTCCCTCATGTAAAGATTCCCACCCCCTCTAGCTTGTCCCCGACCAGCCTCCTGGGCAGGCCCCTTGGTCCTGCGACTGCCCTCCCCCGCTCTGGTCCACATACAGGGACAGAGGCCTGGAGCTCCGGCCCCACAAGGGGAGTGAACAGGCTCTGCCCACGGCCTCCGGGCAGAACCCCCTTCCCCTGGCAGCTGGTCTGGGGACCTTTCTGGGCGCAGAGCCTAGAGCCAAGCCAGGGTGTCCCCAGCCCTGAGGGGAGAGGGGCGTGGCTCTGAGCCAGCCAGGCAGGGAAGGTCCCTCTGGCAGGTCCCGGCGCTGGTCCAGGCTGACCACAGCCACCATCCAGCCGAGCCAGGGAACCTTTGCCCTGGGGCTGGGCTGGCCATGACTCAGAGTGTTAGGCACCCGCCCTTTGAGCAAAGCCTTCCCTGCTCCCTGAGAGTTTGCTCCCTGCAGCTGTAAAAATAGCCAGGGCCCAGCAGAGCCGGGCGCAGAGCTGAGCTCAGGAAGAAGCACAAAGAAAGAATGTGCAGAGGAAGAGGGGCGGAGGGGCTCCGGCAGGGCAGGCCGCGGTGGGGGCTGGCGGGGTTGGGGCCGAGGGAACCAGAGGCATTGGCCCTGCTCATGTCCATCCTATGAAGCTGTTCTAGCGGTGCACGCACATGTGTGTTGCTCCAGGCTGTTCTCTGTGTGGACACGTGTGCTCGCCCGTGGCGCTCTGTGTGTGCATGCAGGTCATCCTGCATGATGGAGTGTGTACATGTAGGTGAGTCTGAATGTATTTCTATGTGGGTGAGTGTGATTGTGTGTGTGTGTGTGTGTGTCTTAACATGAAGATGGTCTCAATATCAGGATTTTGTTTAAAAGACAGTGGAGAGAAGAATTTAAGAGCTCTGCCTAGACTCAGGAAGATCTGGGTTCAAATCCTGCCAGTGGCACATTGGGCAGGTGATTTAGTTCTTTGGGTTTTAGTTTTGCCATCTGTAAAATGGGGGCAATACTAGTAGCACCCTCACAGGGTTATTACGAAGGTCTAGTGAGGTGGCAGATGTAAAAGCGTTCTGTGAACTGTAGGAGCTGACAAAGTGCAGGGAAAAGACAGGTGATACAGGAGAGCTGCCAGACCTGAGGGTAAATTTGGTAATCATATGCAAATTGCTTGTGAGACTCAGGTCAGGAATAAGAGAATAATAGAAGGACATGCCAGGCCCGAATGGGGATCAAATGAGTAGATTTGTGCAAAGCGCATGGCACACAGTGGGTACTCATCATGTTGGTGTCCTCGGGAAAAGTGTGTTGTCCGTCCTGGAGCCACAGCAGTGAGCCGCTCGCTGAGTAATGAGGCCTGGGCGGGAAAAGCAGCTCTGGCGTGGATAGAAGTGGGAGGACATGAAAGTCGTGGGGGGTGAGATATGGGGAGCGGGGGGAAACAGCAAGGGAGGAGTCAAGGATATATCCTGACTGTCCAATGGAGGCCTGGGGGCAGGGGGGGCAGTGCTGTCCACTCCATCGGGGGACCAGAGGATGAGCAGGTTCCGGAGAGGATGAGTTTGGCCTGGGGATGAGCGGTCTGCAGCCCCTGTGAGCCCCCTCTATTCCCAGTGCCCACCGGCCTGTGCAGCCTGGGGGAGACCACGAGCTTCCTTCCGGCCCCAACCTTCCCTCAGACAAAGGCCTACTCTGAGCTGAGTCTCCCAGCAGAGTCTCGTGTCCCTGGCAGAGTCTAGGACAGACCAGGTCTCACCAAGGCCAACCAGAGCGATGCCCTGGCAGCATCCTGGGTCCTCGGTGCAGCCGGAGACACTCCAGCCCCTGAGGGTTGTGTGATGTCAGGATCACGGACCCACTTGTGAACGCAGACAGCCCCAGCCAGGAATTCCTGCTTAGCCTGTCCATATCCTGAACCTCTGGCAAGTTCTCTTCACCTTCTGGAGCTTCAGTTGGTTCAGCTTCTAAATGGGCTTGGAAATTCTGGGGCGTTTTCTGACCCCAACAACCAATTCTCCAATTCTCCCAGAACCAACTGGGTGCGCAATAATGCAACTCCATTCTGACACTGTCCCCCTGAACTTTGTGTCAGATCCCGCACGGGGAAGGGCTCAGTCCTGACAGGCTGCCCTGGCTCCCTGAGTGGCTGGCTGTGAACTGAGGGTCCCATAAGGCCCTCCTCAAGTTCAATCACTTGCTAGAACAGCTCCCAGAACTCTGGAAAGTACTTTACTTGCATTTGCTGGTTTGCTATAGAGGATATGCGGCTCAAGAGCAGCCAAATGGAAAAGATGCATAGGGCAAGGTATGGGGTGCGGGTGGCATAGAGCTTCCATGCCCTCGCCAGGTGCGCCACCCTCCCAGCCCCTTGAAGCTCCTCACGGTGTGGAGGCGGGAGTAAGGGAGCTGATGCCGAAGGGCGAGGCCCAGAGTGAATGCTCGGTGACCTTGGGCCGCTGTGACATGCCGGGACAGGATGTGCCTGCCGGAACCACACAGTCAGCCGAGATAAGGGCAGGAAGGCCGGGCTGGTCAGGGACAGGTGGCGAAGGGTTGGCCTGGTGAACCTAAGCGCCTCATTCCCCTTTCCCCCCTAAAGTGAAATCATTTTTAAGTAAATAAAAGTAACATTGATTTAAACAATTCATTGGAAACAAAAAGATTCACTGTACAACATTCAGTACAAACGGTGAAAGAAAAGTCAGAAAAAGCCCACATCCAGATATTAACTACTAATGATATTTTGGTGTATTTACCTCCGTAATGATTTCTCTTACTCTATCTATCTCTCCACCCATCCATCTGCCTACCTGTCTATCTGCTTGTTCATCCATCCATCCATCCACCCATCCATCCATCCACAAAATGGCATCATACTACACTTGATGGTTTTCAACCTACTTTTTCACATAATAATAAGTGTGAGCATTGCCATGTTATTTAACTTTCTTCTGTAACACCTTTTCCTATTTAATTTTTAGGGAAATATTGCTTTTTAAAAACCTTTTTATTATAAAATGAAACATAGAAACAGAAGCCACATAACATAGAGCTAAATAAATAATAATAATGATAACAATAATAATAATAATTACCACCTGGTTCAAGAAAGAATATGGCCAGCCTCCCAGAGGCCTCCCTGCACCTGTCCAGTCACAACTACGTCCTTCCCCAAAAATAACCACTATGTCAAGCTTCATGTCAATCATTCCTTTCCATTTCCTTGTCGTTGAATCACCCGCGTGGACATACTTGGACACTATAGTTTATTTGGCTATTAAACATTTTTCAATATGTTATTAAGTTCTTTCCATCTTCATTGAGGGACGCTGGCCGTTTGGCCTGTAATTATTCATCACTTTCCGGACTGGCTGCTGCGCAGCTCACTGGGTCTTCTGTGCTTCCCGCAAATCGGCTTTGTTTTTAACGGTGGTACCACGACTTGCCACCAATGCCTTTTGGTGGCCTGGCCTATTTTTTCAAGTGGTTGTAATAAACGTCACTAAGATGAACATCCTTGTATAACCCCCTTTTCATGCTTGAGCCTGTATTGTTCTTTACGATGGGGCCTGTCACCCTCTCCCCCCCAACCCCTCAGTCGGGACGGGTCAGTCTGTCCCGCCCTTGAGTGTTGTATCAGCAGCCCGGCCTGGTCCCACCGCAGGCAGGGCTACAACCCGTCCCGCGCTGCCCTGAGCTCCATGACCTCACTCTCTGTGTCCCACGTCCCGTCTGAGTTGGATTCACTCTGTGCCCCCTGGGGACCCTTCCCATGTGGCCCAGCATGTAGTCCTGCCCCACGGCCCATATTTCTGAGGTCCCAGCAGCTTTGGGAATGAGCCTACCCCAAACAAAGCTCGTATATTTTTGTGGTCGAGGCATTTACATATTGAAAAAAATGCAACCTAGCCGATGCTATTTGTGGCTCACACCACATCCGCCTGACCCACCTCTAATTTCAGCTGCAGCTGTGGTGGCCACTTAGGGTTTTTCCAAGGCAGCTGGGATGGATAAGGGAGTTAACAGTTCTGTGGGCAGCTTTCAACCAGTGAGGGGTGGGAGGAGCCAGTGGACAAAGTCTCTGCCTCCTGTCCTTTAGAGAGACAATTTTACAGATTTCCTTACAGGTTCCCCAGCAGGCTGGCCCTCACTTGCCCAGTCCAATGTGCGCCTTCCCTGGCCTTTCTTCCTCCCTGACTCATTCCTCCTTCTCCTTTGTTCCCGTCTCCTGGGGTTAGCTCACAATTAAACTCCCGGTCCCCAAGTCCTTGTCTCGGGCTCTGTTCTGGAAGAAAACAAAGACTTTAGAGTAGTATTTCGTGAAGTCACAGCCTGGGACCTGGGCTAACCAGAATTTTCCAGAAGCTTGAGGACCGACACCAACGGGGATGGCACTCACGGGACCTCTGTCGGGTGCCCGCCTTCTGCTGACCTGGACAGCAGACTGGCACCGTCTGGAACACAGCTGTAGGTTAATTTGCCTGCACCCCGGCGATGGCACGTACACTTGCCAAGTGGGGGCCTGAACTAGAGGAGAGAGACCGCACCACAGCACGTGCCTTGAGTCCCCAGGAGTAAGTGGCCAGAGTAGAGTTACTTTACAACATGGGCCTCAGTGAAGTTTGACTTTTTAATGATTTTTATATTTACTTTCTTCATTTCATTTTTGAGCTGAGTGTTTTTTAAAAGTTCCTTTGATAGAAAAGAGTTACTTTAAACCAAAAAAAAAAAAGTCATTTGATCAATAAAACTCTAAAAAGTGAATGGAAAAATGGACCAAATACCTGAAAATAAATTACAGTGAAATAGAGACGAATGGCCAATGAAAAATGAAAGCCCGTTTATCCTTTCTCAGTGAGCAGAAAAAAATGCAACTTAAAATGATGTGGCTCAGTTGGTGGCCATGCACTGAAAGGTCACCAGTTCAATCCCCACTGAGTGTGCAGGCGGCAGCTGATGGATGTCCCACTCTCACACCTCTCTCTCTCTCTCTCTCTCTCTCTCTCTCTCTCAAAATTATTTAAAAATATTTTAAAAGTAAAATAAAATGCCAAAATACCATCTTCTGCCTATCAAGCTGGCAAAGATTTTAAGATATTTAAAATGCCTTGCCCTAACCGGTTTGGCTCAGTGGATAGAGCATCAGCCTGCGGACTCAAGGGTCCCAGGTTCGATTCCAGTCAAGGGCATGTACCTTGGTTGCAGGCACATCCCCAGTAGGGGGTGTGCAGGAGGCAGCTGATGGATGCTTCTCTCTCATCAATGTTTCTAACTCTCTATCCATCTCCCTTCCTCTCTGTAAGAAATTCAATAAGATATACTTTTAACAATAAAATAAAATGCCTAGACAGTGTAACAGGCTGTTATTTATTCCCTCAAACACATCCTTTCTTTCTTCCATTGCAGCAGAACTTTTAGGAGGTCACATGGGTGCCAGACAGAGACTATGTTTCCCAGGCTCCTTTGCAGGTATGGCCATATAACTAAATTCTCACCAATGGAAGGCTACAGTGATGTGTTTAATTTGTTGTACTAGTCAGGGTTCCAGCAGGAAAGAGATGGCACCTGAAAATTGGGTAAATTGAGGAGAGCTAAATATAGGGACAATATTATACAAAGGTATGGGCATTGTGTAATAAAGAATTTGGCTGGTCTTTATCCCCGGTTCCTGGGAGGTAACCACCAAATCTTTGGAATATTCTGAGTAATAAGAGTGTCTTCCTTATTCGTGGTGAGCTCTCAGCCACACCTAAAAATTTATGCCAGCAAGGTGACGCACGATGGGGCCCTGGGGAGTTTATGTTAATGAGATGACTCGGGATGAAGGCTGACCTTGCCAGAAAGTCCAACCTTTGTGACTAGAGGGTTGGAGCTTTGAACCACATGTTAAAAAATTATGTATCTATAAGACACAAGTGCCTACGAGCCAGCAAGAGTCTGCTCACTTGAATTGAATCACTGTCCATATAATTCTTTCCCACTTGCCTTTCCCAGCACCTGAATTTGGTTCTGATTTTCCGTCTCTGTCCCAGATGTGTTTTAGGGTGATAACATTGGAATCACAACCCTCCAACACGCCCCCCTCACCTTCACTTATGATTTGCAGCAGATTCTCCTGTTCACCACAGCTTCTCATTCTGAGCCCCACAATTACCTGGCTCTGATCTTGCTAGACGCTACTACAAATCCGAACACTTCCCTGTCTGAATTATTTACTTCCAAACTGTTCTTTTCTCGTTCCTTAGCACAGTATTGGCCCTGTGTTATTTACAAGGTGCGTGTCTGGAGCCTGTGGGAAATTTGGTCCAG
>NW_006294400.1:3989802-3996411 GCF_000327345.1 Myotis davidii | reverse complement strand
TCCTGCTGACAAAAAAACCCCCAGGACTCTTATCCTGGGGAGCTCATGAATAGCCCTATGGGTCATATCCACAGGGAAGAATTGTATATCCCTGGGGTGTCAAATGGTTTTCTCTTTTATGCTGAATATAATGGACTGGTGGTAGTGGCTGCTGAAGTGCTCTATGGGAGAGAACTATAATACCTTGGATAGGTTTAACAGGAAATTGTTCCAAGGTTGATTAAGGATGTCTGCCACAGGTGGACATCAGTAAGCCATAGGATGTTTGCCCTGCATTACCAATTCTAGTCTAGCCCTTAGGGTACATACACAAATATCATATGTGTTTTGCCATATCTATACTTTCTATTTAGGTTTACTGTTTGCTTTTTTTTTTTAAGTGGAGGTTTTTCTGCCACAAGATTATGAAAATACTCTTTTACTTTTTCTTCTAAGACTTTTATAGTTATTTAGTTATCTTAAAAGTCCCATGTGTTTCATCGTTCAATTCATATTCCTGTCATCGATGTTACATTGTTATAACAATAATAACTTAGTGTTTGGATTGCTTATAGTTAAAGGCTCCACTGTTGTTCCCTTTTTAAAGTTTCTCGGCTATCCTTATATAAGTTTCCTCCTCCAATAAACGTTATAATGCACTTGAAAAATTCCATTAGAATTTTAATTGACATTGCTTTGAATTTGAATTTTGGAGAAAGGGATTTGGGGTAATATAAAGTATTTCTCTTCAGGAACATTACTGGTATATGTCTTTCTTTAATTCTTCCTTTATTTAACATCAATTAAGTTGGATAATTTTTTTCATTGAGACTGTACACATTTTTTGTTAAGTTTATTCCTGAACAACTTATACTTTTTAATGCTACTGTATGATTTTCCCTGTGAAAATTAGTTAGTCATAAGGGCTCAGAAAGCTATTGATTTTTGTATGTTGTTCTTATATCCAGCCCCTTTACAGAATTATCTTATTAGTTCATAACAATTTTTCATTATTTTCCTTTAGGATTTTCTCCACTTTTAATCCTCACCCTAGGATATGTTTTTTATTGATTTTAGAGAGAGAAGAAAGGAGAGAGAGAGAGAGAGAGAGAGAGAGAGAGAGAGAGAGAAACATCGATGTGAGAGAGAAGCATAAATCGGTTGCCTCTTGAATGCTTCCTGAACGAGAATCAAACCTGCAGTCTAGGCATGTGCCCTGACCTGGAGTCAAACCTGCTGGATTTTCTACTCTTACTGCCTTCAAAGATTGATAGTTGGTCTTCCCTTTCCAATATCAATATCTAGCCATTAATCTATATTATATGTTATGCCTTTCAATGTAAGTTTAGGCATCAGTCGATTTTATCCCTAAGCACTCTAGCATTCATATCCTTAATTAGTGGTCAATTACTTGTCTATGGTTCTCTTTCTTTTGGATATTATACTGCTCCATGTATAGTGTAAGGATCAGACCACAGTCTATTGCTAATTCCTCTCTCCTATCTATTGTGCTATTTTGTCATACATTTTACCTTTTTATATGCTGTGGACACACAATGCATTGAATTTGTATTTAATGTATGTCATTTTCATCGCTCTTCCTTTCTTAGTGTAGTCTGATATCTTATTCCTTCTGCCTAAAAAAACTTCTTTCAACATGTTTTTAGTGTAGATCTTTTGCTAATAAATATTCTGGTTTTGTTTACCTAACATCACTTTAACTTATCCTGAATTTTTTTAAAGCTATTTTCACTAGGTAGATAATTCTAGGTTGACAGACTTGTTTGTTTTAAAATTTAATGCTGTCAACTGCAAGGGCTTTTGACTTAGGTGGTTTCTGCCAGAAGTCTGGTATAATTCCCATCTTTGTTTTTCTGTAAGTAATGTGACTTTTATCTCTGGCTGCCTAGATGAGTTAAGATTTTTATCTTCATCTTTAATTTCAATAGTTTGTATATGATGTAACTTTGTTGGTTTTTTTTTTAAAAAAAACACGTATCCTTTCTGATATGCTTGAGCTTCTTGGATCTGTGGTTTGCTGTCTTTGATTAATTTTGGGAAATTCTCAGTTGTTATTTTTTCAAATATTTCTTCTGACCTGATTTTTCTCTCTGTTCTACTTCTGGGGTTCTAGTTACATGTATATTAGACCATTTCATATCGTCCCACAACTCTAGTTCTTAAGTTAGTCCTTTTACCATTTTCTGAAGAATCCAAGCATCTTACAGCAGTTTAACTATATTTACCACTTCCTGATCTTTGTGATATTGTTATCATATATTTTACTTTTACATATTTTATAAGCTCCACAACGCGTTTGCATCATTTTGTTATAAGTAGTTTTTACCCTTATGTTTATCTATTTTTTTAAATTCTTTATTCTTTCTTGCATTTTCATGCACCGATCTGGGCTCATTTTCCTAATCTAAGAAAGCTTTCTTTAGCCTGAAATTTTTAATTTAATATTTCCTGTAGCACAAATGTGCTGGAAAAATAAAATTTTCAGCCTTTGTTTATTTGAAATGTCATTACTTCACCTTCTGTTTGAAGGGTATTTTTGTTGAGTATAGCATTCTATATTGCCAGGTTTTTTTTCTATACTTTAAAGATGTTATTCCATGGTCTTCTGGCTTGTGTGGTTTCTATTGAAGCGCCAGTTACAAGTCTTACTGAAATTCTTTAAAGGTAATGTGGTAATGTGTCTTTTCCCCCTCTATGCCTCTTTTTCCTTTTAAGATCTTCTCTATCTTTTGTTTTCAACACTTTTTTTAGATGTGGTTTTCCTTCTTTTTATCTGCTTACAGTTTACCGAACTTCTTGCATTTTGGGGTTATTGCCTTTCCAAGCATTATCTTTCTAAATGTTTTTCTGCCCCATTTTCTTTCTTCTCTCCTTCTTGAACTACAATTACACCATTATAATAGAGAAAAGAGAAGAAGACACTCTATTTTCATTGTTTCCCATACGTGTTTGTCTCTTTTCTGTATATCGCATTATTTTGCCTCTCTCCGTGTCTCTGACCTGTCTGAATATTTCCTTCTGACCTATTTTCCACTTTACTAATTACCTCTTCACTTGTGTCCAAGCTGTTGTTGTGCCCATTTTAAATGACTTTTCATTTCAGTTTTTATATTTTTTGTTTTAGAATGCTCATTTGATTATTTTTTAATCAATTTCAAGTATTTTTAAATTATCCATGTTTTTATTTATTTATCCATCTTTTCCATGATTTTGTTTAACACATTGATCATAGCTATTAAGTCCTAATCTGGTGACTTTAATATTTGGTTCATCTGTGGGTTTGCTTCCATTGTTTATTTTTCTCTGTTTATTATTGGCCACATTTCCCTGTCTCTATACATTTCTAGCAATTAAAAAAAAAATGTATGCTCCACATTATGTATAAAAACTATCACAGAGGTTCCAGGTAAAAGTTTCCCCATCCCTCTGTTGTGCAGATAGGATGGGGGAGCTGATCATTTCAACACCATGAGGACTGAGCTGGCTCCGCACTTTTAGTGAATGTTGGCCTGTCTCTGACTCATTCCTGTTCTTTGGGCCTGGCCCTTCTGGGCTTTTGATTGAGAAACTGGAAGTTTCTGCTCCTTAGATATCTTTCGTTCGCTCTTGCTTTTACGATTCCCTCCCCCCACCCTTTGAAAGTTTACCCTGGTGTGTCTGGGGAGTGAATGTCCCTCCCTTCATTTATCTCAGTTAGCACTTGATTGATCCTCTCAACCTGAAGACTCTTGCCTTTCTTTAAGGCAATGTTCTCCCATTGATTGATTGGCTGATTGATTATTTTTTTTTCTCTCCACCTTCTGCTTATGAAACTCCTAGTGCTTCTTTGCAGTTGCCCCCGGGCTTCTTCCCCTGGTACCAGACCACAACTCCTCTGTCCTGTGCGGCACGCAGCCTCTTCTGTTTGGTTTCTTTCACTTAGCATAGTATGTTTGAGATTCAGCCGTGTTTTTGCTTTCATTATTGATGTACAACTATTTTAATTACTGAATGGTATGGCTATATAATAACTTATTTACCCATTCGGCCGTTGGTAAACATTTGCTTCCAGTTTGGATCTATTCTGAATAATGCAACAATGACCATTTATGCACAGATCTGTGTGGGGGGCATATGTTTTAATTTCTCTTGGGTAAATACCTGGAAGTAGAATCACTGTGTCACAGGATAAGTGTGTGTTTAACTTTATAAAATGCTAACATACTGTCCTCCAAAGTGGCTGTGCCATTTTTTCATTCCTGCCAGCAATCTATGAGAGTTCCAGTTGCTCCATATCCTTGCCAGGACTTGGTGTTGCCAGTCTTTTTAACTTTAGTATGTAATGGCACCTCATCATTATTTTAATTTGTATTTGTCTGATGGCAGATGGGGCTAAGCATCTTTATGTGTGATTATTGCCATTCATATAGTTTCTTACGTGGAATTTCTATTCAACTCTTTTGCCCATTTTTTTATATGACATCCTAAGAGTTCTTTATAAATTTTGGATACACATTTTCTATATAAGTTTTTAAATGTAAATTTTTGTTGTACTGAATGCATCCAAAAAAGGTATATGCTATTGTTTTAACTTTATAGAGCAGATATTATACCAATCTGTCTTTATGCAATTGCTTTTTTTCACTCAGCTTTATATATTTTGGGTATTTATCTCTTTGGTTACATGTAGCTCTAGGTAATTCATTTCGCCTCTTGTATAGGATACTATAATATACCCAAACCACTATTTATTTACTCATTCTCTGTTGCCTTACAGGTTGTTTCCAATTTTTTGTTTTATGAACAATTCTGCAGCAGTCATAATATTTCCACTACAACCTAACAAATCTTTTTATAAAAAAGGCATAATATATGTGAACACAAATAAGCACATTATTTCTTTTATGAAGTATCTATTGAATACTTTCTTCTATATGAGTGTGGTTGTTGAGAATGTAGATGTTAAAAATATTGAAAAGTTAACAAAGAAAAAGAAAAATTATTGTCCTTCTTATATGAAACATATCAGACGTTGCCCTTATCATGCATTCATCTAACCCCTTTTGAATTAATTTTGCCTTTTATTTGTAATAAATGTTTCTTATTTAAGGCATACAAATTAGATTTATCAAGAGATCACAACAATATGACACACACACACACACACACACACACACACACACGAGTTTCTCTAAGCATACACCCAGGAGTGGTGTAGGGGCTGGAGATCTTTAAATTTATTCCAGTTCTCTTTAGCTATATTCATTTCACTATTTCGCCAACCTACTGAATTTAAAATTTGTACAATTATCTCAAAATTTTGAGATTTCTTAGTGATTCATGTTAGCAACAGCCTCTTCTCAATGTATAGGTATAATACCTTCTCCAGGCTCCCTAGGGAGGGTAATGTACTACTTGAAAGCCTTCTATTTGCTGGTGCCTACTCTCTGAAGTTTATTCCCGTGGGTCTAGGGTCTTCTGCTGGTTAAGTTTGATGCCTCCCTTTCATAATGTTGGTTTTCCTCAAATGCTTGGTTATTCTTGGTTTTCTGCTCAGCTTCGCTTGGAGAATCCCTGTCCCCCTCTCTCTGAAGGACAGCTGTGACCACAAGAGCTTGTCTGTGATCGTCACAGGGCAGGAGTGCCGCCAGTGGTGTGTGGTGAAAGATGGCCTCCGTCCTGCTTCCCAGGGCGTCACTAGATACCGCAGGGCATGTCCCTGACTCTCAGACCCGTATGTCCACTCACTGCCCCGGCTTGTGGGTAAAAGCCCCTCGTCGGCGAGAGCAATGGGGAGGGCGGCCAGTTGGGCAGGGACGGGCCACGCTGGCTCCTGCGAATGTGACGTCTCGATTGCTCACCCTCGTGGTTGCTCCAGGCCCCCCGCTGCTCTGGGTGTCCTGTGGTCCCGTGGACGCTGAGCTTGGTTCATCCCTGGAACCAGCCCCCTGCCCCATCACAGTGATACTCTCCTGTGTTTTGGGCTGTGGAATCCCAGGAAGTTTCTGGTCCTCTGAGGGCACTCCTTGTTCCACAGCTGCTAAGACAGCATCCATTTGCATCAACGTTTCTCCTGTGATAACTGGGGACTCGGGGAGATAGAACCAGAGCCGGCCTGCCCCCTGTTATCTGATCTGCTATGCTCCTTCCGTCTTCACACTCTGCCTTCTCTCTCTTCCTTGGGTCTCTCTGACCTTGGTCTCCACGTCTCTCTCTGTGCCTCCGTCTCTGGCTGTGGTTCTGTTTCTAGGCCTCAGTGGCTCCATCTCAGTCCTGATGATCTGTATCCGTGACTTTCCCTCTCCCTGGTTCCGCATCACCCCCTCATCTCAGTGGCTGCTCCCCAACAGTGGGAGGCTCTGGCCCCCATGGCTGGCTGGCTCTGGAGCAGTTTGTGGGTGGGGAGCCCCAGATTGCTGCCACGTGGAACAAGGATTTCCAACACATGCTCCCCCTGGCAGCCTGCCACCAAGCTCACTGCCTGCCAACATCACACTTCAACTTAAAGAGGGAAAACTGCCAGACCAATGTTTTAGCTACAGCCCCGTGTCAGGGCTGCATGGGGAATCTCACAGCAGCCCCTGCCAGAAGCAGAGCTGGGAAGGGGCTGGGGAAGGGGCGGGGCTGCTT